>NC_090767.1:31948432-31950932 GCF_036898095.1 Palaemon carinicauda
CTAAGCCTGAATCAATGAAGTATAATACCGGGTTACTCTGTTGGACATGGGTGGGCCTTGGCGGGCTTCCACCCTTCATTTTCTGGCGAATTTCACATGTTAGAGGGTGGGTGGTAGGAATGTTTTTTTTTCTTTTCTTGTATAGCAATGGTTAGGATTTATTGTAATGCTAAATTCTTGTGCTTTACAGGACCCGGAGTCTACAATACCCCATCGAGGTCCCTCTTCAGCTGGCTTCTTGCAAGATTCTTGGAAGGAGGAGAGATAGGATACTCACAACACTACAAAAAATCAGGATAAATGGTAAGTGTGAATTTGTTTTATTTCCTTTTGTTATAGCTATTTCATAGAAAAAGGGGGTTACAGCCAAAGGCAAGGACTAGTCCGCATGTATTTTTATAAGTAAAACATAGAATCAAATTAGGCCCTAAGCCTGAATCAATGAAGTATAATACAGGGTTACTCTGTTGGACATGGGTGGGCCTTGGCGGGCTTCCACCCTTCATTTTCTGGCGAATTTCACATGTTATAGGGTGGGTGGTAGGAATGTTTTTTTTCTTTTCTTGTATAGCAATGGTTAGGATTTATTGTAATGCTAAATTCTTGTGCTTTACAGGACCCGGAGTCTACAATACCCCATCGAGGTCCCTCTTCAGCTGGCTTCTTGCAAGATTCTTGGAAGGAGGAGAGATAGGATACTCACAACACTACAAAAAATCAGGATAAATGGTAAGTGTGAATTTGTTTTATTCCCTTTTGTTATAGCTATTTCATAGAAAAAGGGGGTTACAGCCAAAGGCAAGGACTAGTCCGCATGTATTTTTATAAGTAAAACATAGAATCAAATTAGGCCCTAAGCCTGAATCAATGAAGTATAATACAGGGTTACTCTGTTGGACATGGGTGGGCCTTGGCGGGCTTCCACCCTTCATTTTCTGGCGAATTTCACATGTTAGAGGGTGGGTGGTAGGAATGTTTTTTTTCTTTTCTTGTATAGCAATGGTTAGGATTTATTGTAATGCTAAATTCTTGTGCTTTACAGGACCCGGAGTCTACAATACCCCATCGAGGTCCCTCTTCAGCTGGCTTCTTGCAAGATTCTTGGAAGGAAGAGAGATAGGATACTCACAACACTACAAAAAATCAGGATAAATGGTAAGTGTGAATTTGTTTTATTCCCTTTTGTTATAGCTATTTCATAGAAAAAGGGGGTTACAGCCAAAGGCAAGGACTAGTCCGCATGTATTTTTATAAGTAAAACATAGAATCAAATTAGGCCCTAAGCCTGAATCAATGAAGTATAATACAGGGTTACTCTGTTGGACATGGGTGGGCCTTGGCGGGCTTCCACCCTTCATTTTCTGGCGAATTTCACATGTTAGAGGGTGGGTGGTAGGAATGTTTTTTTTCTTTTCTTGTATAGCAATGGTTAGGATTTATTGTAATGCTAAATTCTTGTGCTTTACAGGACCCGGAGTCTACAATACCCCATCGAGGTCCCTCTTCAGCTGGCTTCTTGCAAGATTCTTGGAAGGAGGAGAGATAGGATACTCACAACACTACAAAAAATCAGGATAAATGGTAAGTGTGAATTTGTTTTATTCCCTTTTGTTATAGCTATTTCATAGAAAAAGGGGGTTACAGCCAAAGGCAAGGACTAGTCCGCATGTATTTTTATAAGTAAAACATAGAATCAAATTAGGCCCTAAGCCTGAATCAATGAAGTATAATACAGGGTTACTCTGTTGGACATGGGTGGCCCTTGGCGGGCTTCCACCCTTCATTTTCTGGCGAATTTCACATGTTAGAGGGTGGGTGGTAGGAATGTTTTTTTTCTTTTCTTGTATAGCAATGGTTAGGATTTATTGTAATGCTAAATTCTTGTGCTTTACAGGACCCGGAGTCTACAATACCCCATCGAGGTCCCTCTTCAGCTGGCTTCTTGCAAGATTCTTGGAAGGAGGAGAGATAGGATACTCACAACACTACAAAAAATCAGGATAAATGGTAAGTGTGAATTTGTTTTATTCCCTTTTGTTATAGCTATTTCATAGAAAAAGGGGGTTACAGCCAAAGGCAAGGACTAGTCCGCATGTATTTTTATAAGTAAAACATAGAATCAAATTAGGCCCTAAGCCTGAATCAATGAAGTATAATACAGGGTTACTCTGTTGGACATGGGTGGGCCTTGGCGGGCTTCCACCCTTCATTTTCTGGCGAATTTCACATGTTAGAGGGTGGGTGGTAGGAATGTTTTTTTTCTTTTCTTGTATAGCAATGGTTAGGATTTATTGTAATGCTAAATTCTTGTGCTTTACTGGACCCGGAGTCTACAATACCCCATCGAGGACCCTACTTGCGAGATTCTTCAAAGGAGGAGAGGATACTTGAATCAAAACTAACAGGATATACGCTAAGTTTCATTATTTTTTTTAGAAAAATGGGGGGGTCGAAGCCAAATGGAATGGCCTAGTAATCATTGAGTTTTCTAAGTAAAAGT
>NC_090767.1:31955932-31963210 GCF_036898095.1 Palaemon carinicauda
TTGCTGTATTGGAATGTATACGATAAAAGATGAAATATTTCATCATTGCCTAACTTCACCTAACGATAGCCACTATTTAGATTGATTTATCCTTATTTTCACACTTTTCATAAGAAAGTTCAATTAATTTTCTTCAAAATAAAAAAAAAACAAAAAAATTACTCTGAATATAGGTTACTTATGACCGATAGAAATAAACTTTTGCAATCTCCGATTTTCGTTACTTGCGCTAAGGAAATTTAGGTTTACAATTGTTGCACGTTTACTAATTTCTTTTCCTGTTTTCTTTCTTCTAACTACAAACTATTATATAGCATTTTATAGCTGAATAAATTTTATATAAGATAGAATAGTTTTTAAGTTTTCTTAATGAGACCTCTCTTTGCTTTATCGGAATGTATACGAAAGAAGATAAAAAATTTCGTCATCGCCTAACTTCATCTAACGATAGCTGCTATTTATATTACTTTTTTCATACTTTTGATAAATACATGGAAAACTTCAGTCATTTTCCAAAAAAATAAGACTAATCTGACCTCTCTATGATGAAAATTGAGGCTGTGGGCGCGATTTGAAAAAAATAAGTCGAAAAGCCTTTCAAAACTGAAAACGCTTGGGGCTTAAGGGACGGAAATTTCCAAGTACCCCGGGGGTAAAAGGGTTAATTACCTTAACTTGGCTTTATTTAGACGAGTTTTTGAAATTGAATTGAAACGTAACCATGCCAATGAAAACCAAGTTGAGTTTTTACTGACAAGTATATTTTTGAGCTTAATAAATCCAAATTTCATAAAATGGCACTGTGATTCAAGCTGTAAAGATATAGTTAACATTAGTTATATGACTGGAAATTGTATATATGCTTTGTGTAATACATATCCTCTAAATATCTCAAACGACTTGAATATTTTTTACCACCAATTGTTGCATAGCCACGATGCCATATCAAATATTATCAAAGAAATACCCATTGATCACAGTGAAACCAAACTTGCTGAGAATTTAAGTAATTTTATTACAGCATCTATAGAAATTTAAAATACTTACAAAAAATAAAAAATTGATAAATGAATAATTCTCCAAAATTTCAAGACGAACAATATCGCATAGAAATCTTATCTTTAACGTGCGGGTTGCCCAATTTTATAAATCCAATTGATGATGATAATTTTCAATGTATGAAAATAAATGGCAAGAGTAATATATTAAGATTGTATCCATACCATACAACCATAAATACTTTATATTTTATTGGCAATGTAAAAGATTCCCTGTTTATTAATAAAAAAATCAACAAATTATTGGCCTTTATTTATTCAACTCCTCATCTAATATATATTCAACAAGAAGATGGAAAATCTATTTCTGAAATATTAAATTTCACACCAGAATTTAGAGAACACTTTTCTGAAATTGTGTGTTTTCCAACGTTAATTGTACGATCATATGATGGATACTGTATGGAATTTTTTAAAAGTATTTGTGACGACCAATTATATTTAACCTTGGGCGTATTTTTGAATAGAGATAGCGAACAAAAAACCGAAGAACTGCATAAACGCAAACAAAAACACATGGATATGTATATGAGATTATTAAATGAAATCATATCAGTATATGTTAATGTAAAATACATACCCTATTTTATACACCCCGATAGAATAATAATTGAACCAATAAAAGAGGGACGCATGAAAATTATTAGTTGCAACTTATTTACTCATATATTTTCTCCACAAAATAATAATGCTAAAATATTAAGTGGAACATTTTCCCATCCCCTATCTTTTAATAATAGTAATGAAAACATTCTTTCATATTTTCCTAATAATAATAATAATAATAATAATAATAATAATAATAATAATAATAATAATAATAATAATCAAACACAAGTCACTTCTATGTTAAATTATAATTCTCTTTGTGTCTTGTTAGATTTCTTTCATAGTGCTTTTGTTACGGCTTTGTGGATTTTTACGACTGGTAGATTTCAACAATTAACGTTGGTTGGGCGAAATATGGTATTTGATAAAATTGGTTTAAATAAGAATAAATATAAAGGAAAAAATAAATTGAACCTAAACGAAAAAGAACCATTAAATAATGAAAACATTTTTTGCAATACCAAGTATGGTTTTTGTAAAAAATTTTTGAATTGTCAAATTTCCCAACTAGTACATAATTATGGGTGTTGTCACCTAATAAAAACAACTCCAAAGATTTTAGCCGAAGCCATTGAATCTTCCGTGTTATCAAACAATGTTCGTGAAACTGAAAATGTCGTCCAAACAGAATTTCAAATTTTTAAAGAATTCATTGATCAATTGTATCAACTAATACCAGCACTAGAAATAACTCCTTGAGTTGTGCGTATAAATAATATGGCGGTGTATTTTTTTTCTTTTTGTCATAAAATTTAAATTGAATTAAATGTGGGTTTAAAACCCAAGGTAGATATAGAACTATAACAAAAAGGGATGAATTTTTCTTTCATTAAATAAAAGGAATATATACAAGTCAAATACACTTTTATAAACATTTATTATATACTGTATACACACAAGTACAACAAAGATATAAGAAAAAAATGTATAATATTAATAATAATAAAAATAATAATAAATCGTCAAACAAAAAGACAACATCTTACGGTATTATGTGTATTGAATCTACAGATCCATATAAAACTTTGGTGTGCGTTCCATCTTACGCAGCTATTAATTTTCTTTTAAAGAATGAAAATAGTAATGATAACAAAATAAAATCTACTGCATTTATGAATACTAACGAGAGCCATAATGTGTTGCTTTCATCTTATCCCTATGGGAGTATTGGCGAGGGACAATATAGCTTACCACGAGGACACACATCGGTGATTGATCAAAAGAACAAAATGTTTACAAAAATAAGAGAATTTACAGAAGAAGGAAAGTATTATTTATCAAATATTCAAACAGAGAAGTTTAATGAGTGGTTAGACAACGATGATTTTTGTGTTTACGAAAAGTGGATTGGATTAGATAATAAGCTCTATCAAGCAGAATATTCGGTATTGGTTGTGAACGATATACATTTAGAACTAGAAAAAATAGAATTAAACAGTAATAATGTAATTTCACCTGATTACATTTTTAATAAGTTTGGTTTTTTCGGGGAGATATCCCAGGATACAAAGGAAAAATATATGAATAGGTATGAAAATCGAGATACCAGGATCGATTGTTTAAAATTTACAGTCTTTATGCCATTATTAGTGGCACTTAAATATTTTCAATGTAATCGAGTTAAAACAATACAAAATATAAACCCCCAAAAAATATTCAATATTATTCAAAAAACAAAATAATTTCTACACTTATTATTATTATTATTATTTTACAAAAACAATCAAACTAATAAATTTCTACACACTAATAAAGCAAAAAATTGGGTGTGTAGTGTATGTATGTATATATATAAGGAGAAAATGTATTTTGTTTATCAAACACTAGTTACAAATTTATATAAAGCCAACATATAAGGCTCTGTAAAATTTCCTAAATATAACAGGCAACCATTATTATACACAATACCAACCCTATAACGTTTAGTTTCGATGTTATAGCTAGTATATATGTAAGCTTCATCTGAACGATATATAAACACATGTAGACTTTTTAAAGCATCTAAACAAATGTTGGGTGGGTATTTTTTACCATCAAGCACAAGCCTTATCCAATATCGTGATTCTTTTATATAATTTGCCGAAGATTTACCTTTATTGCAGTATGGTAAATCTGTGTATTTGGATGATAATCTATTGGGAATATCTACTTTATAAATATCAACAGAACAACATTCCAAAAAATTTTGTATATATTTTTTAGCACCAAGGAATTCATTGACCATACGTTCTTGTTCTTCCTCTGATAAATCTTCTGGTTGGGAAAAAGTTGTTGCTCGAAAGAGCATATTACACATTTTATGAATAGTAGAAACACAATCCCTTTGTTTTGCCCGAAATATATCCATTGTATTTTCCAAATTGTCTTTGATTATTGATGGTTTTTTTGTCGCCTGAGGACAATAAGGCAGTTCAATATCTTCTTCGGTGTAGTTGGTAAAATTATTATTCTCTCTAATCTCTCTGATGAGATTATCTAGGCTTTGGTGCGTTTGAATTAATGTTTGTGCGTCTTCCGTGCTCAGGCTGATGGGGCTGGTTATTGGTGAAGTCTGGTTTTCTTGATTCATTGTGTTGGGGTAAGTTGGTCCTACGACAGCGAAGGCTCTTTCTATACTGTTGCTGTTACTCTTTGGTCAGCGTACTTTTATACTCGACACCTAATAAAAGATCGTCGAATAAAATCTCGTTAGTAATGTTCAATCAAACATTTCATTGGTCTTTTTAGACCAAAAAAAAAGTGATTTAAATTGTATTGAGCTCATATTATGATAATTCATTCATGAAATGAATATAAAATTGTTCTGCAAAACGATTTTATGTTTTTTATAACAAATGCATTCTCTTGTGCTTCTTTAATCAAAGATATTATTATTATTATTATTATTATTATTATTATTATTATTATTATTATTATTATTATTATTATTATTATTATTATTATTATATTTTACAAAGAAATTTTTTAACCTGTAAGTTATATCATGATTCTTCGGATATGTTATGGGTTATGGTTTTTTTTATTTGCCTATAGTATATATAAAGCAATAAACAGAGAAGGGGGGGGGGGTGTGGAATGGGGGGATTAGTGAAAGAATTTCAAGTAAATATGAATTATTCCCCAACCAATGAAATTTCCCAAGAAATGAAATTTAGTGAGATGATTAATGAAAACCAACAACATTTAAACGGCACAAGGAAAGACTTTGATAAAAAAAAGATTCTTAAATATATAGAGTTACTTTCAAATTCCCCCAATTCTATCGATAATAAAAAAGATAAGATATCATATTATTATGTCAAATGCCATTTTTGTTTGAAAAAATATAAAGGAAATTGGGTAATAATTGACCAAAATAAAGAGAACGACGAAAGAATAATTCCGTATATATCTTTTGAAGAAATTTATGACATGATTAAGATAGCACACATAAATTCTTTACACGGAGGAATTAAGAAAACCTTTAAAGCTTGTAAAAACTATGCTGCAAATATTAAATATATCCACGTAAAAATATACATTTCTATTTTCTGTTCAACTTGTAAAAATATCAAAAAAAGAAAAGCAGAATAAAAAAAAACAAAAACAAATATAAAACCAATTATATCTTCAGAATTTGGGGTAAGGGGGCAAGTAGATTTGATAGATATCTAAAAACTTTTAAATGATAATAAGATAAAAGATACTAGCTGTAGATATGTTCTAAACTATCAAGATAATAAAACTAAATTTTGTGTACTAAAGAGTTTAAAAAATAAAAAGGCTCAATCTATAATCGATGCATTGAGGAGTATATTTGGTATATTAGGGGCCCCCAAAATCTTACAAACGGACAATGGAGGCGAATTTGTAAATAAAACAGTTAATGAATATTTAGAAAGGGTGTGGCCCGAAGTTAAAAGAATAAAAGGCAGACCCTATCATCCCGAAAGTCAAGGATCAGTAGAAAGAGCCAACGGAGAAATTAAACGAGCCATAGAAAAATACATTTCTTGTAATGAAAATAATACGATGCACATTTCTAGTGCTTTAGATTATATTATGTTTAATAAGAATATTAGTTATAGTCGTACGCTAAATGCCTCATCTTACTTTGCGTTGTTTGGTACACAACCACCAGTAAACATTAATTTCCATAATATTTTTTTGTCAGACAACGACAAAGATAATTGTTGTGATTAAATTAGTTACCAAGAACATTTTATCTATTTATTTTATTTAATGCATTTTTATATTATTTACAATAAATTATTTGCTTATAATAACCAAAGACAAAAAAAGTAGGTAATATAAAGGAAAACAATAATTATTATATGAATAATATTTCATGCGCGCCACCAATATTATTTATACGTCATAATCTATATTTTTGTATGGTTGGTCATAATTACTGTTATTATTATTATTATTATTATAATGATATTTTATGTATAGTATATAATAACTTATACCAGTTTTTATTTGTAATACTATTTAAGATGGAAGATCAATTCATGGACATCTTAGATAAAATAAAAAACCAAAAAATAATATACATAGTAATCGAGGGAAATATTGGTATCGGCAAATCTACTTTATTAGAAAGGTTTAAATCGCAACTAAACAAGAAAAATGTGCGCTGGACGTTTTTACAAGAACCTACTGATGAATGGTCGAATGATACAGCAAACAAAAACAACCTAGAAAAATATTACAAAAATAAATCTGAATTTTCAGAAATATTTCAGACTGGTATTAATTTTACATATATGAAAAATATAATTAATATCTTTTATGATATAATTCAAAAGGAAAGGACCGAAATAGGACCACATATAATCATTGGAGAAAGATCTATTTTAAGTGCTATTGAAGTTTTTAGTAAACTGCACGCCGATAAGAATCTATTAAGGAAAGATTTCTATGATTTATATAAAAATATTGCATCAAAAATGTTATTGTTTAACCCAGATCTAATTATTTACTTACACGGACTAAATTTTGATGTAATGTTGAATGATAGAATAAAACGCAGAGGTCGTAAGGGCGAGGAAAATATTGATATAAATTATCTAAAAGAAATAGATAAATATTATAATGAATTATTATTCCCAGATAGCCCAAGTGTGTGTATTTCAAACAGAAGGAATATATTATCACTAAATTTAGCTAATGATGATATGAACAAATTTGTAGTTCGGGTAATTAAACTTTTAACTGATAATTTAATGAAGGATAAATATTATGATAAAATGTTTGGGGCAATATAATTTTACATCCATTTATTTGTTTATTTTACAATAAGCGTATGCTGGGGCGTTGAAAGAGATATCTTTTTTCCATCAGATTCAACGCACAATTTTAAAACCTTTTTATATTTTTCGAGCATACATATATTTAACTCTTTTTCTGGAATTTCCGATAATATCTTATCTATTATTTTTTTGGCTTTATTTTCATCTAAAGTTTTTCTATCTTCTAGAGAGATTGCCTTTTTGATTATCGGAAAAAGCCAAAAATCGCAAGGAGCCAAATCAGAACTATAAGATGGATGTGGCACTTTATATTTGAAATGGGTGTCGATAAAATATTTTATCAAATTACACGTATGAGAAGCAGCATTATCGTGATG
>NC_090767.1:31963710-31971210 GCF_036898095.1 Palaemon carinicauda
TAGACACGTCACATGGCAATATACATCCTGGACAGAGATTTCGTCTCGTAGGAGGTGATTGACGAGATACGAATTCGGGAAAGAAAAAGGGGGAGCCGCTCCCAAGGCTTCCCTATCCCCGATTCGTATGCGTGCCTGGCGCCAATCCTGGCGCCATCTGTATTCCTTGTAGCGTACACGAGGTGCTACAGATACTGTATGTAGGGAGGGGTCCTACAGCCCTTTCTTAGAAAGGCAAGGGCGGGTCCATCAGGACGACATGGCCATCTCACCCAAAAATAGATTTTTCGCTTCGCTCAAAATCCGTTTTTTTGGGCTCAAGCCATGTCGTCCTGATGGAAGTGTACCAGAGCATTACTGTATCTGTGGATTCTCAGAACGTGCCGTACTCCCCGGAGGTAATTTTTTCCCGGTCGACTAGACCTAGAGACCTAAGATGTTACCGTTATACATCTTTTCAACTAACTATAAACTATGTTAGAGCTTCCTGCCCCCTACAGGGAAGAGTCCTACTAGACTCTGGAAAAGTCTCGAAGAGTACATATATCTATGTATGAATACCAGGCAAGCTAATATAGTGGTCTCGCCCTATATTAAGTAAAGCATAGTTTGTAAAGGACCACTGCGTCAATATGAAATATCGACCAGTTTTCCGCACAATACTTGTATTGGACAAAGGTTTTATATCTGCATAGGAGGAAAACCAATGCAACATAGCTTGCATAAAGGAACAATTCTATTAGAATTATCCCAGATAAGGTACATAGAATGAATGCTCAATTATACCAATAAATTGACACAGGTGAAGGAGACGCAAGGTTCTCAAGAACCAGATTATTGACAGGCAATAAATAGACAGGTTAACCACAATTATATATATATATATAAGAAGAGGATAACCCAAAACTTTAAGCATAAGTATGATAGTAAACAGAGCTTGTTTGTCTGAAAGAAAAAACATTAGATGCCACTTTTAAGATACCGAGGTATCAAAGTCATAAAAGCCTGTATTACAAATCAATGACATTAGCGTTAGAAACGCTCGGCACACATGTCTGCACTTATGCTAGGTTCACCTTTGGAAATGGAACAGTCTGGATGGGCAACACAGTGCCCTCACTTAGTTTGTAGTACAGTATGTAACTACACACTCACCCTGGAATTAATCGTCCCAATTAAGACCACTGTTCCTCGCAGAGTTAAACAGTAGGGTTAACACCGCGACCCACTGCTACCACAGATCTCTTTTAGTTCCTCTACTTGCTTCGCATAGTGGCGAAAGAACACTCTGGAAGACTTCCAGCCAGTGTATGAACGGAGATGTTCAAAATCCATACAATTAAAGAAATTTAAGAATGAGGCAACTTTCCTCGGATCGTGACCTGCGGGTTTATTGTCAGGATCCGCTCTGCGAATAGAATATGTGATTTTCGCTCTGAGTTGATTCAGAGATAAATTTGAGCCTGATGTTTCTCCCCTGAATAGTTGACCACCCTTGAAGTCTGAAGTTCTATGAAGATAGACCTTTAGGCATTCTACTGGACATAGAGATGCATCTTCTTTCAGAGGGCAGATTCTCCAGGGACCCCACCTGTTGGTGGGTAACTCATTCTTGGCGAGAAACGTAGGATCCGGAAACAGGTTCAGTTCTTCCCCATCCAGGAACTGAACACGACCTGCCTCTCTCGAGAGGCTACAATCTCACTAACCCTGGCCCCGGACGCGAGTGCAAAATAGGAAAATAACTTTTTGTGTCAAATCCTTTAACACGCACTCTTCATTGCTCAACAGAGAAGCGAAATGAAGAACTTGTCTAAAGACCATGAAATGGGCTTTGGAGGTGCTGAAGGTCTGAGCCTAGCACAGGCTTTCGGGACTTTATTAAAGATCTCGTTACTTAGGTCGACCTGGAAGGCATATAGAATGGGTCTTGTCAAAGCAGACTTACACGCTGAAATCGTGTTCGCTGCCAACCCTTGACCATGGAGGTGGGGAAAAAAGATAAGCAGAAGTCTGTCAAGATCTCCTGCGGAATCTTCGCCTTGACAAAAGGCCACCCATTTTCTCCAAGATGACTCATATTGCCTTCTAGTAGATTTGCACTTATATTCCTCAAGGAAGTCTATACTGGCTTTCGAAATCCCGAAACGCTTTCTCACCGCTAGGGAGAGAAAATCATGAACTGCAGGGTCCGGGTTTTCTGTAATGAAGCGTAGACAGTTGACTTCTGGACTCGCTGGGTCAGAACTGGATCTGGTAGTGGTACAAACTTCAGCTACAGTTCCAATGCCAGGAGGAACCACACGCTGTTCGGCCACTTGTGGGCCACTATTGCCGCTACCCTTTGAAGGATCTCAGTTTGTTGAGGACCCTCAACAGAAGGTTGTGAGGAGGGAACAGATAAATCTTGGACCATCTGTTCCAGTCGAGGGACATCGCGTCCACTGCTTCCGCTAAGGGGTCCTCGTACGGGGCACGTAAAGGGGTAACTTCTTGTTGTCTTTCGTCGCAAAGAGGTCTATCTGCAGTTCTGGGACTGATTCAGAATGAAGGAGAATGATCCTGCGTCTAAGGACCATTCCGACTCTATCGGTGTGAACCTGGATAGAGCGTCCGCTGTCACATTGCGGACTCCTTGAAGGTGAACTGCCGACAGGTACCACTTCTTCTTTTCCGCCAATCGGAAGACGGCCAACATCACCTGGTTGAGAGGTGGTGACCTCGATCCTTGTCGATTCAAGTATCTCACAACTACCTCGCTGTCTATCACCACTTTATGTGGAACGAATGACGCAGGGAGACTTTCTTTAAGGTAAGGAGCACTGCCCTAGCTTCTAGAAAGTTTTATGAGAAAGGTCTTGAATAGCCTGGACCAAGTCCCCTGGACTTTTTTCTGATGAGAGTGACCTCCCCATCCCTCCTTCGAGGCGTCTGAGTGAATCGTCACCGACGGGGGAGGTGGCTGAAGAAGAACCTGACTTCTTTAGATGTCTGGCTTGGGACCAAGGCCTGAGAAGAGTACTTAGCCAAAGCGGCTGGTCTTCTCAGATCTCTTCACGCGTTTGATGCATAACTTCTCCAAACTCCGATTGCATCCTTTAGCTGTGCTCTTAGCACTGGGTCTGTCACCGAAGCAAACTGGAGAGAGCGCAGTACTCTCTCCTGCTCGTGTCTTGATATCCTTTCGGAATCTTGAAGTCTCTTGACAAAACCCGCTATCTCCTTCCTTTTCTTCGCCGGGGTGGAGAAACGGGTGTGACAAAAGGTCCCAGTGGATCTTAGCCACTGGAACTTTTGAGATGGAGAAAGTCGAGACTTTTTCTGTTGATCTTGAAGCCTAGGTACTCTAGGAACTGGATCACTTGACTGGAAGCTTGCAAGCATTCTGTCTCGGATGCTGCCCACACCAACAAGTCGTCCAGGTAGGCTACTACCTGAATTCCCTTTAGGCGAAATTGTTTGAGAGCTACGCTCGCAAGCTTCGTAAAATTCCTTGGGGCTATGTTTAGCCCGAATGGCATGGCTCCGAAGGCGTATAGTCTTCGTTGTAGCCTGAACCCTAGGTAGGGGGAGAGTCGATGGCTAATTGGAATGTGCCAGTAGGCATCTGACAAGTCTATAGAGACGGAATATGCCCTCTTGGGCAGTAAGGTCCTTATGTGTTGCAGTGTTAGCATTTTGAATTTGCAATTCACTATGAACTTGTTAAGTGGCGACAAGTCCAGAATGACTCTGAGCTTTTCCGAGTCTTTCTTGGGAACACAAAACAGCCTCCCTTAGAAATTGATGGGCTTCACCCTTTTTCTCCAACAGTTCTTGAACGTACTCCTCCATAACGGGGGTGGAGTGTTGGAAAAACCGAAGGTACGGGGGTGGAGTGCTGTACCAGCTCTCGCCCAGTCCATTCTTGAGTAGGCTGTGGGTCCAGGGATCGAAGGTCCACCGATCCCGAAATTTCAGAAGTCTCCCTCCTACCGGTATCACCTCACTTGGACTGCCGTCCTGAGGTCTTGCCTTCCTGACCACGACCACCCCTGAATCCCCTTCCCCTTGAGGGGCGTCTAGACGAGCCTCTGGCTGCTCCTCTAGGCTTTGCTCGAAAGGAAGTAGACTGCCCTTCGAACGCTGGGGTGAATGCCGTGGACTGTGTCGACTCGGCCTGGGGTACCCACTGAAAGGTGGTCGGGGTTTGTGCCACGATCTGGGGCACTGGGGGCAATGGCAATTGCAGTTGCTGTTGCTGTCTAAGAGGCTTGGGTGGCCGAGACGGTAGCCTAGTCCTCATAGTCTTCCTCTTTGGTTGAGGACCCTCATCCGGGGAAGACTTTCTTTTGATAGCCAGGCCCCACTTCTGGAGAAGGTTTCTATTCTCCAAGGCGGCTTTATCAACAACTTCTTTGACCAAGTCGGTAGGGAAAAAGGTCTTTTCCCCAAATGTTGGAGGAGATTAGTTTCTTTAGCTCGTGCCTCACCGTAGCCGAGGTAAACACGAACTCCCTACAAGCTCTCCTTGCCTTGACGAAGCCATAAAGGTCCTTCGTCACTGTGGCCAGATGAGGATTGGCCACTACCATGAACATTTCATGGACCTTGGGGTCACTTGCCATCGTCTCGAGAGTAGTCTGAAGAGACATTGAGGCAGTCAGTCTTTCTTTTGTATCGAACTCACTTTGCAAAAGAAAGTCAGACAGCTTAGGGAGGTCCTTGCCGAACTGACGTCCGGAAATATCAGCCTCCAACTTTCCCACTGAGAACGTAAGATGGACGTCCTTCCAGTCTTTGTGGTCCATAGGCAGGGCCAGCGACAAGGGTTTACACTCCTCTAGGGAGGGGCAAGACTTGCCGGCCTCGGTTGCTTTTAGTACAGCCAGAAACCCTTTCTGTAAAAGGGGGAAGGCTCTAGTAGGCGAGGACACAAAGGAAGGGAGCTTCCTATTCAATGCAGCTACCTTTGAGTTAGAGAAGCCCCTCTCTTTCATCGAGGATGAAAGTAGAGCTTGAGCCTTAGCATGGTCCATCACTATGACCTCCTTCGGCTCTGTCTCCTCCTTTGAAGCTGGTTCCTTCCTCAGCCGGACATAACAGTCCGGATATGATGCCTTGCTGGGCCAGAATTCCACCCTCCAGGGGAACTGAGCCCAGCTTATCCGAGATGACGATCTTTCCAGTCGTCATCGGCATGTGCTCAGCATACCTCCATGGGTTAGCATCTGAGCACAAGGGAAGGTCTTTCACATTGAGCTTTTTCTGGGGCCCATGTGATTCTGCAAGGCACTGCATTCGCAGTTCCATTGCAGCCGCCTTCTCCTGATTCTCCTTCTGCATTTGTTGGATCAATCCAACAATAGAGAGAGGGCCTGTCCCAGCTCTACTGGGAGACCGGCCGATGTAGAGGGGCTTGAACTTCATCCTGGGCTTCTGCCAGGAGGTTTTCCTCCTGACACCCGTCCACATCAGACATCCTGTCATTTAGCTGGATGTCTTGCATCGCGACCGCGACTTCAGCATCCACCTGGATCTGAACTTAGGGGATCTCCTCTTGAGGCTGGGGAATCACTGCATCAGCTGATGCCTTAGGGAAAGGATACGCCCTCATCTTCTCACTTGGAAGATAAGGGCCAGAAGTGTTCTTTTGGAAGCCCCTTACCCAGGCACGAAGCTTCTTCCTAGCTATTTAAATGTCTCATTAATCAGGTTAGTGCACACAGTACATACCTGAGGGTCCCAATACCGGAGATCATCCTTGGAGACAGCGTATGCTGCGTGTCTCCTACAAAACTCATGTCCGCAGAGGTTCTTGCTGCTGACATTGCAGAAAGCACTTCCCCACTTCGGAGTGTCCTTCTGTAAAGAGAAGAAATTTCCATGAGTATCAAGTGAACTATGTATCACTGGATATGCATAGTATAGCATAACAATTCAGAAAGGAAAGACACACACTTGTGTTTCCCTCACAACCCATTGTTGCAGCCTTCCAGATAATAAAATCAAAAATGGTTTATCTCTTCTAGAGTAACCAATGCAAGGTTTCCAGAGGAAACAGGTGGAGCTCACACCTAAGCAATGATTTTAAAATCCTGGATAATAGACAGGGAAGAACTCAGCTTCCTATCTGAGGGCAACAGCAAAGGGATGTGCAAGAAAACACAATAGTGTTAGAAGATACAGTGCTGTACCAAAACCTTTACTATAGTTTTCTTCTTACTGTATATGCTATACAGAAGAATACTAGTACAGTATAGGGGGATGTGTGCCGGCCTGCCTTTGCCGGCCGGCACACACCACAACTAGCTTTAAAGTATACTACTTAACATCTATAGGGCGGCAGAACTCTGGTTCAAATGCCTGTGCCGGTCGGCAGCAACTGCCGGCCGGTAACAGCCAGTGTTGGCCGGCAATGGCTGCCGGCCAGCAACTACACAAGGTAGTACCCAGCTGCCGGCCACACTCTTGGTGACCGGCAGACAAGGACTGACATAAGCCGGCCGGCAAAGGTACAAGACCGATGCCAGCTGGCAGCAAAAGAACCAGAGGACTACACCTGCCCGGCTGCCGGCCTCATAGGCCGGCAGCCGGGACAGGTACAGCACTAGAAGAAAAATAGAATGGATGCCGGGATAAGAGTGTACACAACCTCCAAGCCCGGCAACCGAAAGAGTGCATATAAGGAAGGGGAGAAACTAATTCAGGCTTCCTTGACCAATGCCGGCAGGCATGGATGAGGGACCAAGAGAGGTCCGGGCAGCACTCGAAAACATAAGACCCTTGCCGGCCAGCAGCTCTGCCGGCCGGCAATGGGCTGAGTCAATTCCACATCCCAACCTATACTAGGTCCAGAAGTAGAACGACGTACAGTACAGTAAGACTCTGCCGGCCGGCAAGGTACAGTACAGTAATGGCTAGGCCATTACGGAGATAGAGGGGGAAGGGACAAGAGGGTCCTGCCAACCTTGCTTTAGTGACAGATCACCCGCAGCCAAGAAACTTATCTTAGCCTAAGGGAGATCTAAGGGGAAAGGCCAGCAATACTTGCCAGCTTCCAGAGCACCAAAGCAAGGAAGGCGTTGCTACTCCCAAGGGAAGAACTTATCCTCCCCCGAGAACAGCAACAGGACTAGTCTGGTAGATCACAAAAGAAGGAATCATAACTACAGAAACCTTCGGTAGTGACCTAAGGGAGCTAAGCTCCCTTTGTATGTGTTAGGTCAGCGAGGGGGACTCTGCCCCAAGCCAGACAACACAGACTCAGACTAAAAACTCTGTTGTTCTGTCCCTCTTGAACCATAACTACAGGAACAGGAAGGTACAGTAACACCCTAGTATAGTTTTATCGAAAATAAATCCGGAAAAAACCACTTAGGGATAAGCCCAAGGCTTAAACAGAGGGAAAGGGATTGCATACCTTCTCCGAAGAAAAGAAAGCAACCGGGGAGTATGATAAAGTATACTAAGGCTCCATAAGCAATTAGCCTAGGCACCAAGAGAATCGATTACCTAATT
>NC_090767.1:31978710-31991210 GCF_036898095.1 Palaemon carinicauda
TTTCTGCCAGCCATTGCCGCCACTCTTGCTCCCCTCTACGCCTCCCTCAAGGGCAAGCCAAAGGACCTGAAGTGGGGTCCCCTTCAAGAAGCAGCCTTCTGCAATGCAAAGAAAGCCCTATCAACTGCTGCGGCTCTCACTTTTCCTATCCCACACGCCGCTCTCCTTCTCTCCACCGATGCCAGCGACGTCGCCATTGGTGCAGTACTCGAGCAGGTGGTCAAAGGCTCGCCCCGCCCATTGGCCTTCTTCAGCAGAAAACTGTCCAAGGCAGAATCGGGTTATTCTACCTTCGATCGAGAATTGCTGGCGGTGCACTTGGCTGTCCGTCACTTTCGCCATTTTTTAGAAGGTACGCCCTTCGTCATTCGCAAAAACCACATGCCTCTGGTGCACAACTTCACTCGACAGTCTGACACCTGGTCCGCCCGTCAACGCCGACATCTCTCCGCCGTGGCTGAATACAATTGCACCCTCCAATACGTCCCTGGGAAAATGAATCCCGTTGCCGATGCCCTGTCAAGAAACACGTTGGCTGCCGTTCAACTGGGATTGGATTACAACGCCCTGGCTGAAGCCCAACGACAGGATCCAGAGTATCAAGCTTGTAGGACATCCTGCACGTCCCTCCGTTGGGAAGATTTTCCCCTCGAAGACTCCAACACCACCCTCCTCTGTGACATCAGTACTGGTAGACCGCGACCTTGGATTCCTGCTCCCATGCGCCGACAGGTGTTTGATTTCATTCACGGCCTTTTACATCCCTCGTGCCGTTATACTGCACAGCTGCTGAAGGCAAAGTTCATTTGGCACGGCATTTCTAAGGATGCTAAGGAGTAGGTCCGCGCCTGTACTTCTTGCCAAACTTCCAAAGTACATCGATACACGGATTCAGGAATGGGCACCTTTCCTCAACCTCAGCGTCGACGTTGTAGGCCCCCTACCCACATCACAAGGACATCGTTACCTGTTTACCGTCATCGACCGTTCCACTCGTTGGCCTGAAGCCATTCCCATGGAAACTGCAACGTCCGCCTCATGTACATCTGCCTTACTCTCTGGATGGATTGCAAGATTTGGTATCCCTGAGCATATTACTTCTGACAGGGGAACCACTTTCACCTCTCAATTGTGGACGTCATTAGTGAATCTCCTGGGCATCACCCTACATCAGACAACAGCCTACAACCCCGCTGCCAATGGAATGGTTGAACGTTTTCATCGCACCCTCAAAGCAGCTTTGATGTCCCGCTGCAAGGATTGCAACTGGTTTACTCAGCTTCCCTGGGTCCTCCTGGGACTAAGGACCACTCCTAAAGACGCCGTCGACGTCTCGGCAGCTGAAATGGTGTATGGCGACCCGTTGGTCGTCCCTGCCGAATTTTTTCCTTCTACAACCTCCTCCGACGATCTCCAGCGCATACGTCACGTCGTGGGAAAATTTACTCCGTGCCGCCAGACTTACAAGCCCCCAGTGAAGCATCACATGCCAACGGACTTGCACTCTGCAACGCACGTCTTCCTGCGCAACGACACCAGCAAGCCACCACTAACGCCCCCTTACACGGGCCCTTTCCTTGTGATCCGACGCAGTCCGAAAGCATTCCTACTAAACATTCGGGGCAAAGAAGACTGGGTCTCCATTGATCGTCTAAAACCTGCTTATCTTCTGCCAGATGACCCGCCTACAGTTCGCCTCTCCAGATCAGGGCGCCCTATTTAACATGTACAGTATGTCATTTTTAGGGGGGGGGGGAGCCATGTACCAACCGTGTTTCACACAATTGTACATAATTCCTTTTGTATATATTATGCTTGTATCTTCGCTCTTCCCTCGCACTAAAACGAACATGAAAATTCATGTCTGGTTTTTCCTCTGTAATATTGTCTGTCTTGTGAACTTGTTATGTCCTGTTGCCTTGAGGTTTTGTATATAAGGAGAGTGTTCCAAAATAATATAACTCAGTCGTTTCCAACCTGCCTTTGAGTTCACAACCTTACTCGGCGCCGTCACAATATATAAATATTTGCATATATATACATACATATATATATATATATATATATATATATATATATATATATATATATATATATATATATATATATATCATAAGAGAAGGTGGCGATAGCCAGTAATTTACTTTTCTCAGAATGCAAAGGGAAATAGGCAGTTCTAAAAATCCATTCATTATAAATCCGATTTTTCGTGATCGTCATTATCACAATAAGAAATTCATATATAACATTGAAAAATTATAATAAAAAAATAAAAAAAAATAAAAATGAGTAAAAACGAAGTAAAACTTCAGTCATATATGTGCATAAAACAGAAATGTAACCAACTACGCAGAAGCTAAATAAAAAATGAATGGCATCAACAACTACAGAACATTTAATCAAAGAAAGCTATGACAAGTAGAATTGAGTGGAGGAAACTTGGGTGTTTAACGATGGAACCAGTCTTTTAATCAAAATTAACTCTAAAATAGGCAAGTCGTAGTAATTAGATACTTGCCCTATAATGCTTAAATCATTATTGTCAACATTTATTTTGCACATCACAATTAGCCTTTGATATAGTTTTATAATACATGATCCATTGGAGGGTTATTAGGGGGCTGAACGAAGAAGAGCACTAAGGATGTGGAGGTTAGAGATTGACACTCTTTATGTTACACTCATCTAGCAGGGCTATGCGGATACTCGCGAACCCGAAATTTTGAGATGATGTGAAGCAATAGAAACTGTAGGGAAACAATGATGTTCACAGAAACTGTATAAGACTTGGTGGTGCGAATCTCAGGTTAGATGAAACTGAAATAAACATGACTCCTCGGAAATATTAGAGAGAGAGAGAGAGAGAGAGAGAGAGAGAGAGAGAGAGAGAGAGAGAGAGAGAGAGAGAGAGAGAGAGAGAGAGAGAAACTTCTAATTCTTTTCTTCTCACTATGCAATCACAAACTGCATTTGTACATGCACATATGTGTGTTTGTATGTGTGTTTGTCCATCCCCATCAACATTTGCCTCTTCACACATACCTGCATAAGTTTGACATATCTACATAGAGTAAACGAGTCTTTCACATTTATTTCCTTTTTTTTTTCTTTTGATTTATATTGTTAATTTATATAGACTGCAGGGGCTAGTGTTGGTTGGGGTTGCGAGATTCTGATATTTCTACGTGATCATGAAGATGTACATGTACAGGCTATCATGTAGGATAAATCATTGGTATAATGATTAATAATCAGAACCGTGCACATATACATACACACACACACACTCAAGATATTAAAATGCAAGTAGTTCACATAACTTCCAATAAACTCTTTGAAAATCATTTGAATAATTGTAAAATATTTTTTTTTAGCTAAGAAATTTATTTACCACCAAGGCAGGTATATTATTATTATTATTATTATTATTATTATTATTATTATTATTATTATTATTATACCCAAGCTACAACCCTTGTTGGAAAAGCAAGATGCTATAAGCCCAAGGACTCCAATAAGGAAAAATAGCCCAGTGAGTAAAGGAAATAAGGAAATAAATAAATGATGAGAAAAAAAATCATGTTAAAAAAGTAACAGCGTCAAAACAGATATGTCATATATAAACTATAAAAAGACCTTTGTTAGCCTGTTAAACATAAAAAAATTTGCTGCAACTTTGAGCTTATGAAGTTCTACTGATTCAACTACCCGATTAGGAAGATCATTCCACAACTTGGTCAGATCTGGAATTAAATTTCTGGAATACTGTGTAGTATTGAGCCTCGTGGTGGAGAACGCCTTACTATTATAATTAACTGCCTGCCTAATAAGAACAGGATGGAATTGTCAAGGAAGATCTGAATGTAAGGGATGGGCCGTGTTATGAAAAAATCTTATAAAACATGCATAGTGAACTAATTGGATGATGATGCCAAAGATTAATATCTAGATCAGGAATAAGAGATTTCTATCCAACAAATTAAGATGAGAATCAGCAGCTGAAGACCAGACATGAAAACAATACTTGAAACAAGGTAGAATGAAAGAATTAAAACACTTCTTCAGAATAGATTGATCACCGAATATCTTAAAAGACTTTCTCAATAGGCCATTTTCTTTTTAAATTGTAGAAGACACAGACCTAATGTGTTTCTCAAAAGTAAATTTACTGTCGAGAATCACACCTAGAATTTTAAAAGAGCCATACAAAGTTAAAGAAACATTATCAATACTGAGATCTGGATGTTGAGGAGCCATTAACCTTGACCTACTTACAATCATACTTTCAGTTTTGTTAGAATTCATCTTCATACCCCATGATTTGCACCATGCACTAATTTTTAGCTAGATCTCTATTAAAGGATTCAACAACCCCAGATCTACATTCAGGGATGGATTTAATGCAAAGAGAGTAGCATCATCTGCATATGCAACAAGATTGTTTTCTAGGCCAAACCACATGTCATGTTTATATAGTATGAAAAGTAATGGGTCACGAACACTACCCTGTGGAACACCAGATATCACATTCCTATGCACACTATGGTGCACATCGACAACAACTATTTGAGATCTATTTCTTAAGAAATCAATAATATTCCTAAGAAACGACCCACCCACTCCCAACTGTTTGAGTTTGAAAACAGGGGCCTCATGATTAACACGGTCAAAGGCAGCACTAAAATCAAGGCCCATCATACGAACTTCCAGACCACAATCAAGGGATTTCTGTACAGCATTGGAGATTGTAAGATGAGCATCACATGCTCCATGGCCTTTATGAAAACCAAATTGCAAATTAGGGAATAAATGATTACCTTCAGAAAACCTATTAAGACGTTTTGCCAAAAGATGTTAAAAAAATTTAGATAATATGGGAGTTATGGAAATTGGGAGGAAATCAGTTCGACTTGAGATACCGCAAACACATTTACATAAAGGAGTAACATCACCAATTCTCCAACAAGTGCTAAAACTCCTCCTCTTTCTAACTTGCGCAAAATAACAGATAACTTTGGAGCTAGGAAATCTGGAGTCTTGATAAAAAATCAAGAAAAATACCATTTGGGTCTACACCTCCATAAGCAGCAAGGTCCATCAACAGAGCTTCAATTTCATGAGATCAAAAAGCTAAACTAGTTTATTTAGCCTCAGAAAAACAAGATTGGGGAAATTCAAGTTTTTCATTACTCTGTTTACTGCCAAAAACATCAGCCAAAAGGGTTGCCTTTTCTTTTGGACAGTGAGTGACTGAGCCATCTGGTTTAAGTAAAGGAGGAACTGTTGTATCTACACCAAAGAGTACAGATTTAAGGGTAGAACACCATTTATGCTCCTGAGTTGTATTAGAAAGGGTTTCATATCACTAATAATGAAATCAAGGCATGATCAGATATCCCGAATGGAGAACCAACCCTTCAAGTTATAATGCTAGGGGAGTCAGTGTATACGTGATCCAAGCAATTACAAGAACTGAGTTGCTTCACTTATGATTTACTCACAACCTGATTCAGAGGCAAAGTCTAAAGCTCTTAAGCCATGGCGATTAGTAGGAGAGATAGAACTTAACCACTCCTTATGGTGAGCATTAAAATCACAAACAAAGACAAAAGAAGCTTTTCTATCATCATATTGTATCTTAGTCATATTGGTAAGAAGAAAATCAAAGATAGAATCATCCATGTCTGGATTCCGGTAGATCGGATGCAAATAAAAGTTGTTATGCCTGCCACAATACCTTTATTACCTGAATCTCATGACATCCACATTCATAGAAGGACTTTTGAGAAGCAGGGTACTCGGTCCTAATATACACCAACATTTCCATGGCCTTAGGGATGGAATCACGTTTCAACATAATTGGCTTCTTAAGACCAATTATAAGGAGCTCCGATGAGTGCCTCATATTAGAAACCAATGTTTCTGAGCACAAAACAATATCATACTGTCTGGACGCAACTGTCAGGTCTTGATATTTGCATAAAGACCACAAATATTAAAATACAGAAGACGACATTGACGAAATCTAGGACGTACTAGTCCCGGATTTTGCTCAATGTCTCCAGACAGCATGAGAATTATTAGTAATTAAAAAGAGACATCATACATAAAAAGTAGATTAACAAGAATTATAACAAATACTATATGTACAGAATTATAAATAAAGTGATTGATGAAACCCATAGACTATGGTAAAAAGTCGGAAAAACTGGTCAACATGGAAGAGCCGATACACCATGCAAGGCTAAATACCCTCCAGGATAGCAACTTCAACTGAAGGAAGGACAGTAATGATTTTGAGAAGTAAAAGAATCAGATAAGGAAAAGACAACCTCTGGATAAACCACCAAGCATCCATGGCCCTTCTATTAAGCCTGCCCAACACACCATTTCAAAAAAACAAGAGGAAGAAAAAAAACAAGATAGAATATTGTGTCCGAGTGTACCCTCAAGCAAGAGAACTCCAACCCAAGACAGTGGAAGACCATGGTTCAGACGCTGTGGCACTACCTAAGAGTATAGAACAAGTGTTAAATTTTGGAGTGTTCTTCTCCTAGAAGAGCTGCTTACCATAGCTAAAGAGTCTCTTTTACCCATACTAAGAGGAAAGTACACTGAACAATTGCAGTACAGTAATTAACCCCTTAGGTCATGAAGTATTTAGTATTCTCATTGTTTTCAGGTGTATGAGGAAAGACGAGAATCTGTAAAGAATAGGCAAGACTATTCGGTGTATGTGTAGGCAAAGAAAAAATAAGCCGTAACCAGAGAGAGGGGTCCAATGCATTACTGTCTAGCCATTCAAGGGATCCAATAACTCTCTAGTGATACTTCCTCAACGGGCGGCTGGTGCCCTGGCCAACCTACTACCTACTATAGTAGGTACAAACATGAAATTTGTCAGAAACAAAGAAAATATGTATCCCAAGAATACTTAAAAAGTGTTTAGGTATATCTGTATTTGAATAAGAGATAATGGCTCCGCTGCTGAAAATATCAGCTTTCTCCACCGTTGCCCTTCCTCCAAACTCTACAGCGAAAAGGAATTACTGGGCTATGGGGTGGGGTGAGTTATCTTAAAAAAAAAAAAATTTGGTGCTTCTTCTATGGGCACTCACTTCATTCACGACAATAATTGGTGAGAAATAGATAATAATAGCAATTTTCCTCATTGGAAACTTGCACTGATAGTCATCATTCCTTTTACCATCATTTTTTTTCTCTAATGTTACAGATAACAGAGAATTGACAGAAGCATTGTACGGATTAGATAATGAACATATATCTTAGTATTCTTTTATCATTTATTTCAAGAGTTAAATTAAGAATTGATACGTATACATAAAACTTATGTAGAATTCAGAATTTTCACAAAAATATTCTTATAAATCTCAACTTTTCCAAATACGTTAATTTCTGAATTTACTAAATAATGTGATATATATATATATATATATATATATATATATATATATATATATATATATATATATATATATATATATATATATATATATATATATATATATATATATATATATACTTTGTAAGTTTTACTAGATTAACTCTATCTTAATTATATATTTTTAATAGTCGCGAAAACTAATAGTAGATATCAATCTATAATTGAATAAAGGCATTTATTATTCAAGTATATAAATAATATACAAAATGAAAAAGTTATTAAAACCGCTGTTTTTAGTCAGATGTCCATCTACCTCCAGCATCAATAACTTCATTAGACGGCCAGGCATTCCAATAACTAGATTTTCTCATATTTTCGAGTCACGTGGATTAGACTCCATTACCTCAAAAGGCTTTCGTTTCGATGGCTGGCTTAGTTGTTTTGTTGTTTACCTAATTGATACAAGTTTCTCTATGGAATTTAGGGCACACCCTTTTGTTGTTCAACTATAACGTCCATTTCTAAGGGATAATTTAAAAGGTTTTTTTTCCCCATGGACTCTTATGAATCATACTATTGTCAATCACAAAAACGATAGGAAGCCGATTAAGAATAATCATAGCTATAACTGTAAGCAAGAATATTTCCACAATTATTTTATCATAATCATTACTTGTGAATATTCCCGACCATTTGTCAAGCTCTCCAAGTCCCTTAACCCTCATACAACCCCAGAAAGTAACAACGACTCTTCCATTTTTGCCTACTTTACTTAATATTTTTACTTCATAACAGGAGTTCCCCTTCTTCCACCATGCCTTGATTGTGCTTTTCACAGAAGTATAGTATATTTTACGTGGTAGAATTACGGTTTTCTAAATCGTTCAACTGGTTTATCCCAAAACTAGTCCAAGGCCTTAATTTCTTATCAACTGGGATATAGAAATTAATAATAGCCTCATGAATCCGTTGTCTTGAGGTGCTTGGCCTCGAATAGATTTTTTTTTTTTTTTTAGGAAAGGCAAATTTAACAATATTTGATTAAAGAATATAGAATGAATAATAAAATTTAGCTGTTCTTGAGATTAATAAAATAATGATGGAATAACTGCTGAGGCGATCATGGCCAAAAATGAAATGACTCCCAGAATACTTACAAGATTATTATGTAGAATTCGGAATGAAGAGGCAAAAGTTGACGAATAGGAGCTAGGAGAGTTCGAAAAATGGCTAAAAAGGGAGATTTGTCTGATTGCAATAATTACAGAGACATCACATTACCTCAGTTGTCATGGAAACATATAATATACATATTCTACAGAGAGAAAGATATTAACTAGCACGATTCAGAAAAGGTAAAACATTTTAAGACATGTTGTACAGCAATATGTAATAATAATAATAATAATAATAATAATAATAATAATAATAATAATAATTATAATAATAATAATAATAATCTTTATTTCAGCAAAAGCCATATACAGAGTTACAATAAGGGTACATTGATCTTACACTTTTGACATCGGTAAAAAAAAAAATGGGATAAGCAATAATAACAGTGATATATTATAAACATCAATTAGCAGGTTGACCATAGAGTTCTAAGGTCTGGGTAACAAAATCACAATAGAATTAACGCTTAACAATGATGATAACATACATATCAGCAAACAAAAAGAGAGGGAGAAAAAAAATGGAGATGACAATGATAAATATGTTGGAACAGAAATTGCTTGAATAATGAAAGAACACTGGGGGGAAAAAAAAATCTAGTCACTGAGCAGGTGGTGTGAAGGAAAGACAGGACATCCAGACAACAAAGATGTAACATAATAAAACACGTTATCATAACATTACTGGGTATCATACCTAAGTTATTTAGTGACGAAGATTTGCCATAGCCACACTATCAAAGATTAGTGAATACAATTCATTGTACTGACGCTTCCGTATTCCAGGTTTCCCACATTTTGGATTTTATTCTCGCTGCACTTGCAAGCACATTTTGAATTAGGGGATTTTCACTAGATCGTAGGCGGGAGGTGAGACTTACTATAGAGCGACGAATGACGGTTTTTAGGTTATCCAGTCTATTTTCAACAAACATCGCTGAAGCTGAATGGTGCCTCGGGGTATTGGTGAGGCGCCTTAGGATACCATTGTGAATGACTGTGATACGTCTCATCGATTCACGCGTATAGTTTGCCCATAGCGAGCAGCCGTATACGTTATAGCAGTAGGTTTGAAATAGGAGTTTTTTGATATCTTAGCGGCAGAAAGCAAATCTTCTCGTTACCATGTTCCCTAGACAACACAATTTACGTCGCCTGTTTTCAATGTCAGATGTGTCTTTTAAATCTTTCGTAATGATGTGGCCTACGTAAGGAAAATCATTGACAAATGCTAGCTGATGGTTTTGAAGGAAAATATGTGGATCTTCTACGAAACGGAGCGCTCTAGGAAGGACAGACATGCACAGTGTCTTCGTTTCGTTATAGACTATGTCATGTTTATTAGCGTATGCGTTGCAGGTGTCGATAAGACGTTGTAGGCCTTGGGCAGAGGGGGAGATGAGGACCATATCGTCAGCGTAGCAAAGGTTATTTATGGTAAAGCCATTAACCGTACAACCAATGGGAAGTGAATTCAGTCTGATATTCAAATCGTCTGTGTAAACATTAAATAAATATGGTGAGAGGATGCCTCCTTGCCTGAGACCGTTAGATGAACCGAATTGCTGGGATAGGACATTGCCCCATTTGACACAGAACTGCTGTGTTGAGAACCAACAGTATAATATACCGATGAGATATAGAGGAGTCCCCCTTTTGCGTAGTTTCAAAAAGAGTTTCAGATAGTTTACTCTGTCAAATGCCTTCTGCACGTCTACAAAACATAAGTACACAGGGGAGGCCGAGGATATATAGAAATTCAATAACTCCTTTAAAATATATATACAGGTGTCAGTCGAGTGGTTAGTTTTAAAACCAAATTGATTGTCTGTGGTGTGGAGAAATGATGCAAGGCGACGGAACAGAAGAGATTCAAATATTTTCGATGAAATTGTTGTGATGGCGATGGGGCGGTAGTTTCCTGGGTCACTGGCATCCTTCAGTTTGTTTTTTATGAGAGGTATTAAGTGGACAAGTAGAAGGGTTTCGGGGAGATATTGGTGTGATATACAGGCATTAAATAGTGCAGAAAATAGGATATAAATTACAGGGTGGCAGAATTTGAAAGCCTCGGCAGGAAGGCCATCGCAGCCGGTTGCCTTGTTACTAGGTAATTTCTTGATAGCCTCGCACACGTCACTCGGGGAGATACGGTCACTATATTGAAAATCCATATTGACATTGATGAGAGTATCCACTTCATTTCGGGTATCTTGGTCATTTATACAATTTAGGATGGTACTAAAGTGATCCCCCCACATTCTTACGATGGATTCTTCGCCAACTGCATCCCCTACTCTTTGGGATAATTTGTTTGACTTTGGGTTTAGTGAATTAATATCTTTCCAGAGATGGGGGAAGTCATGGTTGGTCAATTTTCTGGACAATGCATCGGCTCGTAGCTGATTTTCGTTGCTGCGACATTGACAAAGAGCAAGTTTGAACTGGGCTCTCGCTTGCCTCATCTGTAGAGCAACGGGACCTTCTCTCTGGCTACCATCGTTCCTCCAAAGAAGGAACATTTCTCGAGAGTATGCATAGAGGTCTTTAACTAAGTCATTCCAACCAGGTATGTTTCGATGGTTACCTCTAGAGAGTCTAAACGTGTCTCTTCCCGAGGTCCGTAAGGCATTTATTATATTTACAAAGAATTCCTTTAGTTTTGTTTTATGCTGTTCGTTGTGGCACTTAGGATTATTGCAGAGCAGGGCTTCAGCAGGCTGAGTTATCGAGCGAAGATTACTTTCAGATAAGCGTTTGAATGCAGTGGATTTTTGGAGGTTGGAGAAATCCCATGAGATGGATGGTAGCTTCTCCCTTTGGATGGGTACCGCCGGGAGGGAGGGTGTGTGAAATGTGATCTGTAGGGGTATGTGATCGAATGCAGACGATAGGTCGTATCGTATAATACATTCAGTGATAGAGCTATGCAGGCGGTCAGTGGTAATACAATGATCAAGCCAGGATGTGATGGACATATTATTTCTGTTTTGTATATAAGTAAAGGAGGAAGGAGGCAGGATGGCAACATCGCTAATTTGAAGAGACTGTTGAAGACAGAGACGCTGTAATTCATTATAAAATAGTCTAGATGGGTGCGCATTAAAGTCTCCTATTAGGCACACATGGTCAGCGGAGGTATCATTAATAATACCTTGAACTTCTCCTAGCAATATACAATACTGATCAAAGTTTGACTGGCACTCCCAGGGGAAGTGTACATTAATCACTAATATGGTTTTACCTTCGATCGTTACTTGCAGGCCGAGAAGTCTGTCAGTTTGATACGTCACTGGTTTCACGCACTTATCCAGAGATCTATGCCATAAAAATGAGAGACCTCCTTTCGGACGGCCTTGAAAGATGTAGTCGTGGGTAACCATCGATGAGACAGAGAAACTGTTATAATCAACATGGACCGAATCACTGATAGCCAGGTCATGGGGGAGGAGTAAGGTTTCTTACAGTGCAATAATGCCACGGAAATCATTGCAGAACTCATTAAGAACAGGTAAATTCTGCTTGATCCCGTATATGTTCCAAGACAAAATTCTTAATGACTTCATGAATTTCGTCGACCTTTGGAGATAAGAGCAGAAATCTCAGGGGGTGTGGGTGAGGCAAGGTGCCGGGGCGTTGCTTGATAAGGCTGATTGTTGTAGATCAATTTAGGCGTTTAGGGTCCCTGGGGGAGGCTGGTCTCTCTTAATATTATAAAAGGACGCACGTATTTCAGAGCCAAAGTTTTTACCTACAAGGACCTCCCGATGATGGAATAAGCAGGAAACCCTGTATGCAACTCGACCTTCTACCTTACACTTTAGGCTATGAAGAATGAGGGGGTCTGATCCTGTTAATTTCCTAACATGTAGCCTGATGGCATCTTCAGTCACTGAGGAATGCAGGTTGTGGACAACGAC
>NC_090767.1:31996210-31997360 GCF_036898095.1 Palaemon carinicauda
AGAGACATCTTCCTTCAGAGGGCAGATTCTCCAGGGACCCCACCTTTTAGTGGGTAGCTTATTCTTAGCGAGAAAGGATGGATCAGGGAAGAGATTCAGTTTTCCTGTTTCTGAGAACTGAATGTGGCCCTCATCCCTAGAAAGGGCCACTATTTCACTAACTCTAGCCCCTGAGGCTATAGCGAACAGGAAAATAACCTCTTGGGTTAGATCCTTAAGCGAACAATCTTCATTGTTCAAGGATGAGGCATAATGTAGGACCTTGTCCAAACACCAAGAGATGGACTTTGGTGGTACAGCATGCCTAAGCCTCGTACATGCCTTCGAGATCTTATTAAAGATCTCATTCGCCAAGTCTACTGGAAAGGCATATAGAAGAGGTCTAGTCAAGGGCTGTCTTGCACGTAGTTATCGTGTTGGCCGCCAAACCCTGGTTATGAAGATGGATAAAGAAGGACATGCAGAAGTTCATTGAAATATCTCTTGGTCCTTTTGCTTTTACGAAAGCAACCCACCCCACTTTTCTCCATGATGACTCATATTGTCTTCTGGTTGACTTCGACTTGTATTCTTCTAAGAATTCTATATTGCCTTTTGAGATCCCAAATCTTTTCTTAACCGCTAGGGCAAGAAAATCATGCAATGAAGGGTTTGGGTTCTCTGTAATAAATTGAAGGCAATTAATCTCTGAACCTTCTGGAGTTGTTCCGGGTTCAGGATAAAGGACAGCCTCAGCCTCTGTTCCTTCCTCAAGGTGGATAGATTGCTCTTGGGCTACCTGGGAGCCAACAGAGCTACTCCCACCTGGAAGGATCTCAGCATGTTGAGGACTCTCAGCAGGTGATTGGACGGGATGAACTGGTAATCCTAAGTCTATTCCTTCCATTTCAGAGACATGATGTCTATCATTTAAATTAGAGGATCCTCGTATAGGGCTACATATCAAGGTAGTTCCTTGACGGCGCTCGTAATGAAGAGGTCGGATTGCAGTTCGGGGACTTGTTCCTATCTGGGAGAGAATAGGTGTGCATCCGTGGACCATTCTAACTCTATCGGCCTGAGCCTGAGTAGAGCATCCACTGTCACATTGCGGATTGGTTGTATGTGCCATCCCTTTAAGTAAGGGATGGCTACCTCCACCTAGACTGTA
>NC_090767.1:32005360-32017860 GCF_036898095.1 Palaemon carinicauda
GTAACTCATTCTTGGCGAGAAACGTAGGATCCGGAAACAGGTTCAGTTCTCCCCCATCCAGGAACTGAACACGACCTTCCTCTCTCGAGAGGGCTACAATCTCACTAACCCTGGCCCCGGACGCGAGTGCAAATAGGAAAATAACTTTTTGGGTTAAATCCTTTAACGCACACTCCTCATTGCTCAACAGAGAAGCAAAATGAAGAACTTTGTCTAAAGACCATGATATGGGCTTTGGAGGTGCTGAAGGTCTGAGCCTAGCGCAGGCTTTCGGAACTTTATTAAAGATTTCGTTAGCGAGGTCGACCTGGAAGGCATATAGAATGGGTCTTGTCAAAGCAGTCTTACACGTCGAAATCGTGTTAGCTGCCAACCCTTGACCATGGAGGTGGATGAAGAAAGATAAGCAGAAGTCCGTCGAGATCTCCTGCGGATTCTTTGCCTTGACAAAGGCCACCCATTTTCTCCAAGATGACTCATATTGCCTTCTAGTAGATTTGCACTTATATTCCTCTAGGAAGTCTATGCTGGCTTTCAAAATCCTAAAACGCTTTCTCACTGCTAGGGAGAGAAAATCATGAGCTGCAGGGTCCGGGTTTTCTGTAATGAAGCGCAGACAGTCGACTTCTGGACTCGCTGGGTCAGAACTGGATCTGGTAGCGGTAGAAACTTCAACCGTAGTTCCAATGCCAGGGGGAACCACACGCTGTTCGGCCACTTGTGAGCCACTATTGCCACTACCCCCTTGAAGGATCTCAGTTTGTTGAGGACCCTCAACAGAAGGTTGTGAGGAGGGAACAGATAAATCCTGTACCATCTGTTCCAGTCGAGGGACATCGCATCCACAGCTTCCGCTAAGGGGTCCTCGTACGGGGACACGTACAGGGGCAACTTTTTGTTGTCTTTCGTCGCAAAGAGGTCTATCTGCAGTTCTGGGACTTGACTCAAGATGAAGGAGAATGATCCTGCGTCTAGGGACCATTCCGACTCTATCGGTGTGAACCTGGATAGAGCGTCCGCTGTCACATTGAAGGTGAACTGGCGACAGGTACCACTTCTTCTTTTCTGCCAATCGGAAGATGGCCAACATCACCTGGTTGAGAGGTGGCGACCTTGATCCTTGTCGATTCAAGCATCTCACAACTACCTCGCTGTCCAACACCAACCTTATGTGGATCGAGTGACGCGGGGAGACTTTCTTTAAGGTAAGGAGCACTGCCATAGCTTCTAGAAAGTTTATGTGAAAGGTCTTGAATAAATTGGACCAAGTCCCTTGGGCCTTTTTTCGATGAGAGTGACCTCCCCACCCCTCCTTCGATGCGTCTTTGTGAATCGTCACCGACGGGGGAGGTGGCTGAAGAAGTACCGACTTCTTTAGATGTCTGGCTTGGGACCAAGGCCTGAGAAGAGTACGTAGACGAAGCGGAACTGGTCTTCTCAGATCTCTTCGCGTGTTTGATGCATAACTTCTCCAAACTCCGGTTGCATCCTTTAGCTGTGCTCTTAGCACCGAGTCTGTTACCGAAGGAAACTGGAGAGAACCCAGTACTCTCTCTGTTCGCGTCTTGATATCCTTTCGGAATCTAGAAGTCTCTTGACAGAACCAGCTATCTCCCTCCTTTTCTTCGCCGGGATGGAGAATTGCTGTGACATTAGGTCCCAGTGGATTCCCAACCACTGGAACTTTTGAGATGGAGAAAGTCGAGACTTTTTTCTGTTGATCTTGAAGCCTAGATACTCTAGGAACTGGATCACCTGCAGAGAAGATTGCAAGCATTCTGTCTTGGATGCTGCCCACACCAGCCAGTCGTCCAGGTAGGCTACCACCTGAATTCCCTTTAGTCGTAATTGTTTGAGAGCTACGCTCGCAAGCTTCATGAAGATCCTTGGGGCTATATTTAGCCCGAATGGCATGGCTCTCAAGGCGTATAGCCTTCGTTGTAGCTTGAACCCTAGGTAGGGGGAGAGTCGACGGTTGATTGGAACGTGCCAATAGGCGTCTGACAAGTCTATGGAGACAGTATATGCCCTCTTGGGCAGTAAGGTCCTTGGTTGCAGTGTTAGCATCTTGAACTTGCAGTTCACTATGAACTTGTTGAGTGGCGACAAGTCCAGAATGATTCTGAGTTTTTCCGAGTCTTTCTTGGGAACACAAAACAGCCTCCCTTGGAATTTGATGGACTTCACCCTTCGGATCACTTTTTTCTCCAACAGTTCTTGGATGTACTCCTCCAGAACGTGGGTGGAGTGTTGGAAAAACCGAGGGCACTGGGGTGGAGTGCTGTACCAGCTCCAGCCCAGTCCATTCTTGAGTAGGCTGTGGGCCCAGGGATCGAAGGTCCACCGATCCCGAAAATTTTGAAGTGTCCCTCCTACCGGTATCATCTCACTTGGACTGCTGTCCTGAGGTCTTGCCTCCCTGACCGCGACCACTCTTGAATCCCCTTCCCCTTGAGGGGCGCCTAGACGAGCCTCTGGCTGCTCCTCTAGGCTATGCTCGAAAGGAAGTTGACTGCCCTTCTAACGTTGGGTTGAATGCCGGGGACTGTGTCGACACGGCCTGGGGTACCCACTGGAATGTGGTCAGGGTTTGTGCCACCATCTGGGGCACTGAAGGCATCGGCAATTGCTGTTGCTGTTGCTGTCTAAATGGCTTGGCTGGCCGAGACGGTAGCCTAGTCCTCTTAGGCTTCCTCTTTGGTAGGGGACCCTCATCCGGGGAAGACTTTCTCTTGATAGAAAGGCCCCACTTCTGGAGAAGGTTTTTATTCTCCAAGGCGGCCTTATCAACTACTTCTTTGACCAAATCGGTAGAGAAAAGGTCTTTGCCCCAAATGTTGGAAGAGATTAGTTTCCTTGGCTCGTGCCTCACCGTAGCCGTGGTGAACACGAACTCCCTACAAGCTCTCCTCGCCCTGACGAAGCTGTAAAGATCCTTCGTCACTGTGGCCAGATGAGTCTTGGCCACCACCATGAACATTTCATGGACCTTGGGGTCACTTGCCATCGTCTCAAGAGTAGTCTGAAGAGACATTGAGGCAGCCAGTCTTTCTTTTGTCTCGAGCTCTCTCCGCAAGAGAAAGTCAGACAGCTTAGGGAGGTCCTCGCCGAACTGACGTCCTGCGATATCAGCCTCCATCTTCCCAACTGAGAACGTAAGATGGACGTCCTTCCAGTCCTTGTGGTCCATAGGCAGGGCCAGCGACAAGGGTTTACACTCCTCCAGGGAGGGGCAAGGCTTGCCGGCCTCGACTGCTTTTAGTACAGCCGCAAACCCTTTCTGTAAAAAGGGGAAGGCTCTAGCAGGAGAAGACACAAAGGAAGGGAGCTTTTTGCTCAGTGCAGCTACCTTTGAGTTCATGAAGCCCCTCTCTTTCATTGAAGATGAAAGCAAAGCTTGAGCCTTAGCATGGTCCATCACTATGACCTCCTTCGGCTCTGTCTCCTCCTTTGAAACTGGTTCCTTCCTCAACCGTACATAACAGTCCGGATATGACCCTTTGCTGGGCCAGAATTCCACCTCCTCTAGGGGAACTGAACCCAACTTATCCGACATGACGATCTTACCAGTCGTCATCGGCATGTGCTCAGCATATCTCCACGGGTTAGCATCTGAGCACAAGGGAAGGTCTTTCACATTGAGCCTTTTCTGGGGCCCACGTGATGCTGCAAGCTTCTGCATCTGCAGTTCCATTGCAGCCGCCTTCTCCATATTTTCCTTCTGCATTTGTTGGATCATTCCAACAATGGAGGAGAGGGCCTGTCCCAGCTCTACTGGGAGAGCGGACGATGTTGAGGGAATAGGTTCAGGGATCTGAACCGGAGCAGCCAACACCTCGTCGGCCTCTTCCTCTACAATGTCTGGGGCTTGATCTTCATCCTGGCCTCCTGCCAGGAGGTCTTCCTCCAGACGCTCGGACACGTCTGACATCCTGTCGTCCAACTGGATGTCTTGCAAGGCGACCGCGACTTCAGCATCCACCTGGATCTGAACTTGGGGGATCTCCTCTTGAGGCTGGGGAATCACTGCATCAGCTGATGCCCTAGGGAAAAGGTAAGCCCTCATCTTCTCACTTGGAAGATAAAGTCCAGAGGTGTTCTTTTGGAAGCCCCTTACCCAGGTACGAAGCTTCTCCCTTGCTATATCCCTTGATTCCGCGGTCCTAGGGGAATCAAAAGCCTCAGTAATCAGGTTAGAGCACACGGTACATACCTGAGGGTCCCAATACCGGAGATCACCCTTGGAGACAGCGCATGCTGCGTGCCTCCTACATAACTCATGTCCGCAGAAGTTCTTACTGAGGACGTTGCAGAAAACATTGACGCACTTCGGATGGTTCTCCTGTAAAGAGAAGAAATTTCCATGAGTATCAAATGAACTACGTATCACTGGATATGCACAGTTTAGCATAACAAATCAGAAAGGAAAAACACACACTTGTGTTTCCCGCACAATCAATTGTTGCAGCCTTCCAGATAATAAAATCGTATGGTTAATCTGTCCTAGAGTAACCAATGAAAAATTTCCAGAGGAAACAGGTGTAGCTCACACCTAAGATATGATTTTAAAATACCGGATAATAGACAAGAAAAAACTCACTTTCTTATCTGTAAGGCAACACCAAAGGGCTGTGCAAGAGAACACAAAAGTGTTAGAACACACAGTGTTGTACCAATACTATACTATAGTTTTCTTCCTACAGTATATGCTATACTGAAGAATACTGGTACAGTATAGAAGGTAATGCGCCGGCCGGCACACACCATAACTAGCTTTAAAGTATACAACTTAACAGCTATAAGGCGGCAGAACGATGGTTCAAATGCATGTGCCGGCCGGCAGTAACTGCCGGCCGGCAACAGCCAATGTCGGCCGGCAATGACTGCCAGCCGGCAACTACACAGGGTAGCACCCGGCTGCCGGCCACTGCTCATAGCGACCGGCAGACAAGGGCTTGACAATAGCCGGCCGGCAAAGGTAAACAACCGATGCCGGCCAGCAGCAAAAGAACCAGAGGACTTCGACTGCCCGGCTGCCGACCTCATAGGCCGGCAGCCGGGTCGGGTACAGCACTAGAAGAAAACAGAATGGATGCCGGGATAAGAGAGTATAATACCTCCAAGCCCGGCAATCCGAAAGAGTGCATATAAGGAAGGGGAGAATCTAATTCAGGCTTCCTGACCAATGCCGTCTGGCTCTACAGGCAGACATGGATGAGGGACCAAGGGAGGTCCGGGCAGCACTCAAAGCAGAAGACCTTTGCCGGCCGGCAAGGGACTGAGTCAATTCCACATCTTAACCTATACTAGGTCCAGATGTAGAATGACGTACAGTACTGTAACGGCTAGCCCATTACAGAGATAGAGGGGGAAGGGACAAAGAGGTCCTACCAACCTTGCTTTAGTAAAGAATCACCCGCAGCCAAGAAAACTCATCTTAGCCTAAGGGAGATCCAAGGAGGGAGGCCAGCAATACTTACCAACCCCCACTGAACCAAAGCAAGGAAGGTGTTGCTACTCCCAGGGAAAGGATCTTATCCTCCCACCGAGAACAGCAACAAGGACTAGTCTGCTAGATCACAAAAGAAGGAATCATCTCGTACAGAAACCTTCGGCAGTGACCTAAGGAGGCTAAGCCTCCTATGTCTGCGTCAGGCTAGCGAGGGAGACTCTACCCCAAGCCAGACAAACACAGACTCAGACTAAAAACTCTGATGTTCTGCCCCTCTCTGAAGCCAGACTTACTGGAACAGGAAGGTACAGTAACACCCCAATATAGTTGTATCGAAAGTTAATTCAGATAAACCACTAGGGTTAAGCCCAAGGCTTAAACAGAGGGAAAGGGATTGCATACCTTCTCCGAAGAAAAAAAAGCAACCGGGGAGTATGAGAAATTATACTAAGGCTCCATAGGCAACTTAGCCTAGGCACCAAGAGAATCGATTACCTAAATCACCGAAACTCACTCGTATACTATCTTGAAAATAATCAATATAATCTTAAATGTATAAACTGCCTAAAGCTTCAATAAAATTTTAAAACACTCGGAAATCCAAAAATCTTGCAGGAAAGTACTAGGGCCAAACGACTAGGCTACATGGTCTACCGTAGGCCAGAATTGGCGAATACTTCGCCAAAACAATAATACTAAAAGCACGAGTAAGGAAATCCTATGTAACGCTAAATAGCTAAAATTATTAAAGCAAAACAGCCGGGAACAACGCTCTGGCTAACTAAAACTCATACCTAGCGAGCGACAGCGTCTAGGACGCCTCCGGTAGGCAACGGCTCTTGTAACAAAGATTATTACTATTAATCACTTTAAAATTTACCAAGAGCCTACATTTATACATAAAAGAAATGGTACTCAACTTATCAGAGGCAGACGAAGTGGGAGAAGCTATAAAAAGATGATTAAATCCAAGATTTTGCGTGAAACACAGGAAAAAAGACCGAGTTGTTAAGCTACGCAAAAAGGAATACAGATGGTGCCAGAATCGGCGCAATACACGCTTACAAAACTGGAGAAGAGAGAGCCTTGGGAACGGCTCTCCTTTTTCTTTCTCGTTTTCGTTTTCTTGCCAATTATTATTATTATTATTATTATTATTATTACTATCCAAGCTACAACCCTAGTTGGAAAAGCAAGATGCTATAAGCTCTGGGGCTCCAACAGGGAAAAATAGCCCAGTGAGGAAAGGAAAGAAGGAAATAAATAAATGAAGAGAAAAAATTAACAATAAATCATTCTAAAATAAGAAAAAACGTCAAAACAGACATGTCATATAATAAATTATCAACAACATAAAAAACAAATATGTCATAAATAAACTATAAAAAGACTATGTCCGCCTGGTCAACAAAAAAGCATTTGCTCCAACTTTGAATTTTTGAAGTTCTACTGATTCAACCACCCGATTAGGAAGATCATTCCACAACTTGGTCACAGCTGGAATAAAACTTCTAGAGTACTGCGTAGTATTGAGCCTCGTGATGGAGAAGGCCTGGCTATTAGAATTAACTGCCTGCCTAGTATTACGAACAGGATAGAATTGTCCAGGGAGATCTGAATGTAAAGGATGGTCAGAGTTGTGAAAAATCTTATGCAACATGCATAATGAACTAATTGAACGACGGTGCCAGAGATTAATATCTAGATCAGGAATAAGAAATTTAATAGACCGTAAGTTTCTGTCCAACAAATTAAGATGAGAATCAGCAGCTGAAGACCAGACAGGAGAACAATACTCAAAACAAGGTAGAATGAAAGAATTAAAACACTTCTTCAGAATAGATTGATCACCGAAAATCTTGAAAGACTTTCTCAATAAGCCTATTTTTTGTGAAATTGAAGAAGACACAGACCTTATATGTTTCTCAAAAGTAAATTTACTGTCGAGAATAACACCTAAAATTTTGAAAGAGTCATACATATTTAAAGAAACATTATCAATACTGAGATCCGGATGTTGAGGAACCACCGTCCTTGACCTACTTACAATCATACTTTGAGTTTTGTTAGGATTCAACTTCATACCCCATAATTTGCACCATGCACTAATTCTAGCTAAATCTCTATTAAGGGATTCACCAACCCTAGATCTACATTCAGGGGATGGAATTGATGCAAAGAGAGTAGCATCATCTGCATATGCAACAAGCTTGTTTTCTAGGCCAAACCACATGTCATGTGTATATAGTATAAAAAGTAATGGGCCAAGAACACTACCCTGTGGAACACCGGATATCACATTCCTATAATCACTATGGTGCCCATCAACAACAACTCTTTGAGATCTATTACTTAAAAAATCAATAAAAAGGCTAAGAAACGACCCACCCACTCCCAACTGTTTCAGTTTGAAAACAAGGGCCTCATGATTAACACGGTCAAAGGCAGCACTAAAATCAAGGCCAATCATACGAACTTCCCGACCACAATCAAGGGATTTCCGTACAGCATTGGAGATTGTAAGAAGGGCATCACATGCTCCAAGGCCTTTACGAAAACCAAATTGCAAACTAGGGAGTAGATGATTACCTTCAGCAAACCTATTAAGACGTTTTGCCAGAAGACGTTCAAAAACTTTAGATAATATGGGAGTTATGGAAATTGGGCGGTAATCACTGGGACTTGAGCTACCACAAACACATTTACATAGAGGAGTAACATTACCAATTCTCCAACTAGTGCTAAAAGCTCCTCTTCTTGCTAACTTGCGCAAAATAACAGATAACTTTGGAGCTAAGAAATCTGCTGTCTTTATAAAAAACAAAGGAAAAATACCATTTGGGTCTACACCTCCATAAGCATCAAGGTCCATCAACAGAGCTTTAATCTCACGAGATCGAAAAGCTAAACTAGTTAGTTTAGCCTCAGGAAAACAGGAATGAGGAAGTTCAAGTTTTTCATTACTCTGTTTACTGTCAAAAACATCAGCCAAAAGAGTTGCCTTTTCCTTTGGACAGTGAGTGACTGAGCCATCTGATTTAAGTAAAGGAGGAACTGTTGCATCTACACCAAAGAGTGCAGATTTAAGGGTAGACCACCATTTATGTTCCTGAGTTGTACCAGAAAGTGTTTCTTTTATGGTTAAATTGTACTCCTTTTCAGTTGAGGCATAAACTCTCTGAGCAAAAGCTCGAAGCTGAGTATAGTTGTTCCAGGTCAAATCTGATCTGTTACTCTTCCAAAGTTGATAGGCCTCCACCTTCTCCAAAAAAGCACGTCTACAATGATCATTGAACCACGGTTTGTCCTTCACTCGGTACCTTAGCACACGAGAAGGGATACGCCTATCAATTATGTTGACTAGATTCTCATTCAAAGGGACAACAGGATCTACACTATTATATAATTGTGACCAATTCAAGCACAAAAGATCATGTAAAATCCCCTTCCAGTCTGCTTGGGATTTCATATAAATTTTACAAGAATATGATTTATCAGGGACAGGCTGCTCAGTCTTCACTAATAATGAAATCAAGGCATGATCAGATGTCCCGACTGGAGAACCAACCTTACCAGTTATAACGCCAGGGAAGTCAGTGTATATGAGGTCCAAGCAATTACCAGACCTGTGAGTAGCTTCATTTATGATTTGCTCACAGCCTGATTCAGAGGCAAAGTCTAAAGCTCTTAAGCCATGGCGATCGGTAGGAGAGATAGAACTTAACCACTCCCTATGGTGAGCATTAAAATCACCAACAAAGACAAAAGAAGCCTTTCTATCATCTTCTTGTATCTTAGCCATAATGGTAAGAAGACAATCGAAGATAGAATCATCCATGTTATCTTCGAAGTGTTATCTCTGTTCGGGGTGCAGATTGCCATGTGGTGTGTCAAAAATATGTCCTCTGATATTTCGCGATATCCCTTTCATTAAGGATATTCGCTCCAGGAGTTAGAATTCTGGGTACCTTAAGGTAAATTCTCTGGGAATATCGCCGTAGTTGTAATATACCATAGGAAGCTACCCTATAGGAACTTCCATCAGGACGACATGGCTTGAGCCTAAAAATATATATATATATTTATGCATGTATATATATATATATATATATATATATATATATATATATATATATATATATATATATATATATATATATATATATATATATATATATATATATATATATATATATATATATATAAATACATACATACATATATATATATATATATATATATATATATATATATATATATATATATATATATATATATATATATATTTATATATATAAATACATACATATATATATGTATATGTATATATATATATATATATATATATATATATATATATATATATATATATATATATATATATATATATATATATATATATATATATATATATATTTATATATATAAATACATACATATATATATGTATATATATATATATATGTATATATATATATATATATATATATATATATATATATATATATATATATATATATATATATACCAAGGCACTTCCCCCAATTTTAGGGGGTAGCCGACATTAACAAATGAAAGAAAAACAAAAATGGGACCTCTACTCTCTACGTTCCTCCCAGCCTAACAAGGGACTCAACTGAGTTCAGTTGGTATTGCTAGGGTGCTATAGCCCACCCTCCCATATTACCCACCACAGATGAATCTTCATAATGCCGAATCCCCTACTGATGCTACCTCCGCGGACATCTAAGGCATCGGAGGCAGCAGCAGGGCCTACCGGAAATGCGTCACAATAGCTCGCCATTCATTCCTATTCCTAGCTCGCTCTCTTGCCTCTCTCACATCTATCTTCCTATCACCAAGAGCTTCCTTCACTCCATCCATCCACATAAACCTTGGCCTTCCTCTTGTATTTCTCCCATCAACTCGTTCATTCATCACCTTCTTTAGCAGATAGCCATTTTCCATTCTCTCAAAATGGCCAAACCACCTCAACACATTCATATCCACTGTAGTTGCTAACTTATTTCTTAAACCCGTTCTCACTCTCACCACTTCCTTCCTAACCCTATCTACTCGAGATACACCAGCCACACTCCTTAGACACTTCAACTCAAACACATTCAATTTCTGTCTCTCCATCACTTTCATTCCCCACAACTGCGATCCATACATCACAGTTGGTACAATCACTTTCTCATATAAAACTCTCTTTACATTCATGCCCAACCCTCTATTTTTACTAATCCCTTAACTGTCCCCAACACTTTGCAACCTTCTTTCACTCTCCGACGTACAACTGCTTCCACTCCACCATTTGCTGCAACAACAGACCCCAAGTACTTAAACTGATCCACCTCCTCAAGTAACTCTCCATTCAACATGACATTCAACCTTGCACCACCTTCCCTTCTTGTACATCTCATAACTTTACTCTTACCCACATTAACTCTCAACTTCCTTCTCTCATACACTCTTCCAAATTCTGACGCTAATCGGCCAAGCTTCTCTTCTGTGTCTGCAACAAGTACAGTATCATCCGCAAACAACAACTGATTTACCTCCCATTTATGGTCATTCTCATCTACCAGTTTTAATCCTCATCCAAGCACTCGAGCATTCACCTCTCTCACCACTCCATCAACATAAAAGTTAAACAACCACGGCCATGTCACACATCCCTGTCTCAGCCCCACTCTCACCGGAAACCAATCACTCACTTCATTTCCTATCCTAACACATGCTTTACTACCTTCTAAAACCACCCTGTATTTCTAAGATTGCATTCTCTGTTTTATCCTTGATCCTATTAATCATTACTCTACCATACACTTTTCCAACTACGCTTAACAAACTAATACCTCTTGAATTACAACACTCATGTACATCTCACTTACCCTTATATAGTGGTATAATACATGCACAAACTCAATCTACTGGTACCATTGACGACACAAAACACATATCAAACAATCTCACCAACCATTCAAGTACAGTCACACCCCCTTCCTTCAACATCTCAGTTCTCACACCATCCATACCAGACACTTTTCCTACTCTCGTTTCATCTAGTGCGCTCCTCACTTCATCTATTGTAATCTTTCTCTCATTCTAATCTCCCATCACTGGAACCTCAACACCTGCAACAGTAATTATATCTGCCTCCCTATTATCCTCAATATTCAGTAAACTTTCAAAATATTCCGCCCATCTTTTCCTTGCCTCCTCTCCTTTTAATAACCTTCCATTTCCATCTTTCACTGTCTCTTCAATTCTAGCGCCAGCCTTCCTTACTCTCTTCACTTCTTTCCAAAACTTCTTTTTATTCTCTTCATATGAATGACCCAATCCCTGACCCCACCTCAGGTCAGCTGCCCTCTTTGCCTCACGTACCTTGCGCTTTACTTCCACATTTTCCTCTCTATATTTTTCATACTTCACTATACTATTACTCTGCAGCCATTCATCAAAACCCCTCTTTTTCTCTTCCACTTTTACCTTCACTCCTTCATTCCACCATTCACTGCCCTTCCTCATGCTGCCTCCAACAACCTTCTTTCCACACGCATCACTTGCAATCCCCAAAAAAAATTTCTTTTACTAACTTCCACTCCTTCTCTAAATTGCCAGTTTCTCTTACTTTCACTTCGTCATATATCATTTTCAACCTTTCTTGATATTTACTTTTTACCCCCGGTTTTATTAGCTTTTCAACCCTCACTAGCTCCCTTTTACATCCACCTACTCTCTCCCCCCCCCCACTCTTTTGCTACAACTAATTTTTCTTCCATCCAAAAATGATCAGACATACCGTTAGCCATACCCCTAAACACGTGCACGTCTTTCAATCTTCAAAACATTCTTTTAGTTATCAACACATCATCCATTAATGCCCTTTCTACTACTCTTCCATTTGCCACTCTTACCAATGTATACTTATATTTATGTCTCTTTTTGAAAAAGCTATTGCTTATCACCATCTCTTGCTCAACACACATATCTACCAGTCTCTCACCACTCTTATTTTCACCTGGTGCACCATAGTTCC
>NC_090767.1:32027747-32035247 GCF_036898095.1 Palaemon carinicauda
TGGGGTGTATCCTGAATGGAATTATCTTAGTTATGGTATTTTTCTGAAACTTTTTTTCAACTTGTAAAGACGTTTGAAACAAAAGTAATTACTGTAAAGTTTTACTGTATTATAAATTCTCATTTTGAACAGAAAATACGTTTTCCTATAGTAAATAACGTGATTTGAACAAATTTGACCTTCATTTCAACTGCAAACAAACAGAACAACCAATTCCACTAACTTTAAGTATCCGAGCTGGTTGTTGTTATTACGGATGGAATGAAGGTCAAAACCGGTTAAATCCCATTATTTTCTAGTTATTCTCTACAGGAAAACATATATTTTATGTTAAAATGTTTATGTATAATGTCTTTTGTTATATATATTTTGTTAAAATGTCTATATATAATGACTTGTTCAAAATCCGTGTCACTTCACTCAAGTATGTACTGCGAACGATAACATTAGTAATGTTAAGCAACATTACTAAAGTTACGCAACGTTACCAACGTTGCGATGGCATTGCTAGCGTTAACAATGCTACAGTAATATTAGCATGTGTATTTGAAAGCATTTTATCATATAGCCTTTACACAATATATAAAAATCTGCAAAAAGGTACAGAACCTAACAAACCCACCTAACCTAACCTAGAAGTTCCCAGGTCACAACCCCTACCACGGGGCAATCCCCCAGACCCACTTCCCATGTCACTACCCCTACCTAGGGGAAAGCCCCAAGACCCCCTTCCCAGGTCACTACCCCTACCTAGGGGCAAGACCCCAAACCCCCTTCCCATGTCACAACTTGTACTGGCAAGAGGAAATGTTGACATTCGCACTTTAAAAACATTAAAATTAAAGAAATGAATGACTTACTTTTATGATCAACGTTTCTTCCTGGTTTTAGATACCTTAGTTTGAATATTGCAGAAATATACGTGAATGTCTTTCCTGGATGTTAGGAGGGAACGGCACTTGGGACACTGTAAACGTTGAGGTATTACATTATGGGATTTAAGGAAATTATCAACATTGTATGTCGTATAAAAAAAATCAACATGAAATTTAACTAATGCTTGTATGGAGTACTGCAGACGTTACAAGTTTCTATAACTTCCTCCATCGCAAAATTAAAAAAAAAAAACTCACTTTAAATAACAGTCACCTGACTAGGACAAACGTTTCCATGGAAAACAATTTGTTGGCAGGGGTTTGAAGAGACCACGTAAAGGGATAAGGGATGGGGGTAGGGAAATATTAACCCCCATCCCTTGTGCAAACTTTCCAAATGTATGGGTTCGTGATTGGTTCACGGAAAAGTAACGGAGTCTAAAGAGTAAACATGAATGATCCAGATTAGGAAACTTGTCCAGAGCATGTATTTAAGTAAAATCGGGGCATGTCAAGGTAATAACAAAATGTATACAAGTAATATAGAAAGATATAATGGAATGTATGATAAAACTGGGGTCAAACATAATATGTATACGAGGGTATTACATAAAGGGGATGGTAATAGTTGAACTTGATCAAGTAAAAGACTTGAACAGAGCTGATGGAGAAGAAGAATAGTTACATTTCACGATTATAGAAGAAAAAATCCTATGGGTGGAGGAAGAGTCTCTGTGTAGGGAGGCGGAGTTTTTGCGCAGACGGTCGCAACCTACTATGTACAATCAAACGAATGGGAGCGACTACAACCAGCAAGTACAATAAGAAAAATTAAATAAAAAACCCTGCTAATGTTTGCATGTTACGCTAACATTACCATAGATCTATATCAAACGTTGACAGCTCAGGTTAACATATTTTTTTCATGAGACATAGCCTTTACAACGGCGCTTCCAAAGTTATCCAGTTATACTGTTTTGTCTTTTCCTCTGTTTTATTATATATCCAAGAAGGTGATGTATAGAGAACAAAAGTATATATATATATATATATATATATATATATATATATATATATATATATATATATATATATATAATATATATATATATATATACATATATATATATATAATTATATATATATAAATATATATATATATATATATATATTATATATATATATATATATATATATAATATATATATATATATATATATATATATATATGCTATATATATATATATATATATATATATATATATATATATATATATATATATATATATATATATATATATACATATATATATATATATATATATATATATATATATATACTATATATGTATATATATATATATATATAATATATAATATATATATATATATATATATATATATATATATATATATATATATATACTATATATGTATATATATATATATAAATATATATATATATATATATATAGATATAAGTATATATATATACTATATATGTATATATATATATATATATATATATATATATATATAGATATATATATATATATATATATATATATATATATATGAATATATATATATATATATATATATATATATATATATATATATATATATATATATATATGTACATATATATATATTATATATTATATATATGTACATATATATATATATATATATATATATATATATATATGAATATATATATATATATATATATATATATATATATATATATATATTATATATATATATGTACATATATATATATATATTCATATATATATGTATATATATATATATATACATATATATATATATAATATATATATATATGTATATATATATATATATATATATATATATATTATATATATATATATATATATATATACATATATAGTATATATATTGACAGGACATAGGCCTAATGGATAATATAATAATATGATATAATAATAATACTCTCTCTCTCTCTCTCTCTCTCTCTCTCTCCTCTCTCTCTCTCTCTTATAAGGAATGATGTCTCCTCACCTCCTTGCATCCTGTGGTTGCAATGTCCGAAGGATGTCCCCAACCTTCTCGATGTCTTCTTCCTTGACGTCCATGACAATGACATCGACACCTGGATCCTTCTCCAAGAAAGGGATGGGGCGACTGACGCTGCTGACGTCCGTTGACACTGAAGCGAATAACTGAAAGAGAAAGAAGAAGAAGAAGAAGAAGAAGAACGTTGAGTAAAATGATAATCAAAACTGAAAATTTTTTCTGTGTTTCTTTCTTAAAATTCAAAAGAAAAAGATCAAAAGGGAATAATAATAATAATAATAATAATAATAATAATAGGCAAAGGAACCAAACACAGTTAATGTGTGTGTGTTTGTGTGTGCACGTGAGCATTGTAGCGGCTCGCATAAGGTATGTCATCAGTCTCCTCATGAAACCCTCACATTATGCACTATCTAAATCACCTCAGCCAATAACAACTCAGCTTCATTTAATTGACCCAATTTCATTGGCCGATACCTTTTCACATTCCTTTTGCTGATTGGTTCTCCCGTTCGGATAACTCCGCCCACATCCTTGTAGAGAACCAATCAGCGCAGGAAGGAGGCGGAGTCAGGAGGAGACTTGTTTGACTATGACTGGTGCCGATATCAGTTTCCTATTCATTACAATCATGATCATTTTGATTCATTTCTATCATTATTAATTAAATCAACGCCATAGAAATGAGACATTTCCTTTTAATATATGGGAAGAAAGAAATTAAAACTTAACTTCGAAAGCTTTTATATCAAATTCCAATCGGATGAAAACAATATTTTATTTTGTGGAAATAAAACCTGATTGAGACCTGTGAATATAATGTTCTACATCTATAGAGTAATAATGATGATAATAATGATGTTAACAATGATATTGATAATGATAACAACGATATTAACAGACTGAATGACAGGATGAGGATGAGGGAAAGGAGGCCAGGTATTGTAATGTCCCTCGGAGGAAAGGAACAGAGAAAATAATATTATTATTACTTACATAAAGTTTTAATCTTTTTTGTCTTTTCCAAAGATTGACAGAAGGCGTCGAGGCTGGGATGGTCCTTGAACAAGATAAAGAGTTCTTCAATCTTTGGAGGGATTTGGAACGTTGGGTCCCAGATGCCTTCGTATTCCTCACAACTGTTCCAAAGAGAAGAAAAGAAAAGAAAGAAATAGTTATTGGATTTGATTGGGAATTTTATTATCAAGTTCATGATGATGATGATTATGATGATTATGATGATGATGATGATGACGAAAACGAAAAGTAAAAAAGAGTAATTTCCGTAAAATATGAGAAATTAAAATCTGGACTTTTTGATGTTTAGCCGACTTATTATGAGTCTAATTGTGACAATGATGATAATGATGATACTGACAATATAAAATATATTGTTAACAAGACTCAAATTGATTGTTATACTAAAGGTTGTGACACTCTCTCTCTCTCTCTCTCTCTCTCTCTCTCTCTCTCTCTCTCCTCTCTCTCTCTCTCTCTCTCTCTCTCTCTCTCTTTTATTAGTAGGCCTATATGTGTGTGCATTTGCATATGTTTGTATGTATGATCATGTACCAGTGTATTGTTATAGAGATATTTGATTATCTGTATCTTTATAATGTTCAAAATAACTGTCAAATAATAATAACTTACTCATTGGTGAGTAGATTCTTGATTGACTCTCTCCTCTCTTCTACGGTCGGCTCTGAATATCCTTTGTAATGGTTATTTAGTTCTATCCTTGATGGGTTGATGAGATGCCGGCTAAGTTGCCTTTGTAGTTCAACTAACCCATCAGTGTCATTAAGTTCTATTCTGATTTCAATTTCCTCTCTGTTTGGGAGAGGGGCATAAGTGGCTCTAAGGAGGGAAATGTACGCATCAATTGTATGATCTGCAATTTCGGTGTCCTCATCAAACAACTTGAACCTCTGTGCTATCCATCTCGAAGAAGAATGATCACATTTGATATTCTTCAAGACTCTTAGCACAGAGCGTTTGTTGTTCACTCCCGACCTTACTAGGAGTTCCAGTGCCTCAATCTTGGCATCATCTGACACCTTCATCTCGTCCTCGTCACCCATATGCAATAGGCTGATCATCTGTATCAGCATATTTTGATATTTGTGAAGGTTTTTAGGGAGACTCCCTCCAAGAAGCATTTCAAAGATCTTTGTAGGTGTGGCTGTGTTTACAGATTGGCCCCAGCATTGGTTTGTCAATTTCTTAGGGAAAGACAGAGCTGCCATGAATTCCATCATCCCTTTATGAGGGAAACTGTAAAGAAAGGAGCCCTGGGAAGTGGTCACTTTCTTCAGGAAGGCGCCACTTAGCTCTTCGGCTGGCAATCCCAAACTATAACACAAGGCAGACAAATTATTGATGGTGGATTTTGGAATATTGATTTCATCTTTTTGTAATGCTCTGAATGATTCATGACATAGTTTTTCAATAAACTCCTGCATTTTATACAGCAATTTACTTGGTGAGAAATGAGCTGTGTCATGGTTTTTCGCCAAACGCTCCTTTAATTTTGAGCGAGACAAAAGGTAAAATTGCCAGTAGAGCTCAGCTTCAGTGGTGATGTTGCTTATAACCTCTGGTTTATACATCCACAGAACTGTTAAAAGAGCGAGATTTAAGGGTAGTCCCCACACCTCATGCATAATGTGCATTGTTTTCCTGAGATACTGTAACAGTTCATCTAATGATTGCAAAGGAGAATTGTCTGACCCCAATACTGCATAATACTTGCATACAAACTCTTCTCTCTTCTTCTTTGGAATTCCCTCAAGACTAATTGTAGACACAATTGTGTCATCAGATTTCACCTGATTGTTGAATCTCTCCTCAAATTCAGGTCTGGTTGTCACAATAACGCTAATTGGGTGGGATTTCTTCAGTGTCAGAACTTCTAGGAATAATTTTGATGATTTATCGTTTAATTCATCGTACCTATCAATGATGAGTAGACATTTGTAAGCCAAACACACTTCAATAATTTCATTACCTTGGAATTTCTGGTGAACGTCTCTAAAAAACGCCACTAACAAGTCTTTAAAAGATTCAATGAAATCCCTGCATTGTACATACAAAAGTATGTCATAGTCATTAAGGCCTTTGATGTCGTCCCTTTTACTGAGCCAGTCAGAATTGATCTTCTTGACCAGTGTGGTTTTCCCCATACCTGCCATTCCCTTGATCAGTAAGAATCGACTGTGATCATAATGAAGTACGTGATTCAGTATCTCCTCTATAGGAACACTAGAGGGGCCACTTTCCCCTTCTAGCTTCATTTCTGTGTAAATCTTCTCTACTGGTGTGTTGGTGTTAGAAGAGGTTCCTGTTATCAGGTTGAGAGGATTAATGCTTTTAAATTTTTCAAGAATTTTCTTCAAACAAGGGAAGCCTTCTTCTTCCAATAACTTCTTCTTTTTGGTGAAGTCAATTTCCCTTTGATATTCATCAAAGACCTCGGCTCCTATACCTCCCTTTCCTATCTCATTGATCATCTGTCGGGTATCATCAAAATCTCTGTCCATTTCTCTTTCGATTTTTTCTTTATCCTCAGGGTTTACTACATACCCGAGCACAACAAGTTTTAACCCTGGATAGGTACGGTGGGTCGTTTGCGACCCCGAGCGTCAAAAAAAAAACAGGTTTTTCTCACGTGACTCACCCCTGTGACTGAATTTGTGGGTGATCGACCTGCAGGAGGTGTCTCCCCTACACGCTCTAGTAGTGTCCAGATGTGCATTGCTGTAGCTGTACTCCTTCCCCGATTTCTGAGACGCGTCGGGGTCGTTCGCGTCCGAGTTTACCCTTCTGAGGTAGTTTGCATAATTATCAAAGTTATTACGTATTATGAAATTGTCGTAGAATGGTGCAACTTGTATAGGTTATCAGTTGTGGAAAGTCTTGGTGGATTGTTTGGCTACCATGTGCATGTTTTTTTTTTTTAGTTAAAATGTCGTTCATCACCACGAGGACCATTTTACCGCGAGTGCCCCTTTTTCATTTTTTTTCATTTTTTTGCCAAGTCATTTTTCCGTAAGATATTGCCAAATAGTGTCGTAAAACTTTTGCTTGTTTAGTGTTGGAAAGTGTGTCTAGATGATCTGGCTACCCATGCATGACTTTGTTTTTGTCAGATACGACGTAGTTATTGGTATATTGGGTATTTAACTGCGGTTACCAATTTCTGTTTTTTTTTCAATATTTGTAAAAATTACTACGTAGTAAGGAATTGCCGTATATTATTCATTTTTTTTTCATGTTTATGTGTTAGAAAGTGTGCCTTGATGGTTGGGCTAACACGTGCATGTCTTTTTTTTTATCTGAGATGTCGTATATTAGAATGTCGGGCATTTTACCGCGAGTGTCCCTTTTTAATTTTTTTAAATTTTTTTGCCAAGTCATTTTTCCGTAAGATATTGCGATATAGTGTCGTAAAACTTTTGCTTTTTTAATGTTGGAAAGTGTGTCTAGATGATCTGGCTACCCATGCGTGATTTTGTTTTTGTCAGATACGACGTAGTTATTGGTATATTGGGTATTTAACTGCGGT
>NC_090767.1:32045247-32075247 GCF_036898095.1 Palaemon carinicauda
TGTCTCCCTATTTCTTATTAATTATTAAAACCAACAAATAAAGCCATCAATAATATACATAAACCTTCTGCATATGAAAATCATCCAAAAACAAGCATCTGTCTGACATATATATATATATATATATATATATATATATATATATATATATATATATATATATATATATATATATATATATATAAAGAGTATATATACAGTATATACAGTATATATATGTATATATATAATCTATATAAACTGTGTGTAAATATATATATATATATATATATATATATATATATATATATATATATATATATATATATATATATATATATGGGCACATATATCTATATATATATATATATATATATATATATATATATATATATATATATATATATATATATATATATATACACACATATATATATTTATATATAATAAATATGCATATATATGTAATAAACATACATATATATATATATATATATATATATATATATATATATCCATATATATGCATATATATATATATATGTATATATATATATATATATATATATATATATATATATATATATATATATATATATATATATATATATATATGTATATGTATATATATATATATATATATATATATATATATATATATATATATATATATATATATATATATATATATAAATGAATATATATATATATATATATATATATATATATATATATATATATATATATATATATATAAATATATATATATATATATATATATATATATATATATATATATATATATATATATATATATATATATATATATATTGGTGTGCTACTGTTATTAACACACATTTAAGTTCTCTTCAAATATCATCTAAAATGTGTCATATATTAGAGTTGGTATGTTACATCTTCAAGTAAAGTCTAAGTAAGTTAACTTTAAAATAGTTTATTCTTTAAGAAGAGTGTTAACATCTCCATCACAGGAGTATTGCTGGTTTGGTCTGATGACCATTCCGTATGACATCGTAAAGTGAACTGATACAAATATCCAATTTCATACTAAAGTTCACACAGGTATCTCAGCACTTATGGATTTATAGTGAACACAACATTTATACCGGAAGATGCTTGTTGTGTTCTCACAGACAACTTCTTTCCCACGGGGCTTGGTTGTGTTTACTCTTCATGAAAAATGTTACATTGCTGAGGTTTGGCAATCACGTCCTGCTTAGAATATGACTATGGAAGTTCTCACACTTCTATTATTTCCACAATGACCTGTAGGTCATATGGTTTATACAAGTAATATTTAATATATTACATTAGCTCGGTCAGCTACCTAAATTTTTAAATACTTCATAAAATGTTTACTAGGAGTGTGACTGGATATATATATATATATATATATATATATATATATATATATATATATATATATATATATATATATATATATATATATATATATATATAATTTTTTTAAGCTTTTGCCAAAAGCAAATGAGGAAGAATGATCCAATAGGCACATTAAAAAAAATAATAATGCATACTTAACAAATATTGCCAAAACAAAGAAAAAAATGCATGATAGATACAGATCACATATATGGTACATAGCTAGCAAACGATTATATGGTACCCCCCAAAAAATACTGATATACATATGATTCGGTAACTTTGTTAAAGAATAGTTGTTACCTTTGTCAAAACAGATTATTATAATACGGTAACTAATGAAGATATTTGTTACCTTGGTAAAGATACACTTTTAGTGCACAAACACGAATTCCTGGTACGTACACGTACCACGGTTTCGTAGACACACACACACACACACACACACACACATATATATATATATATATATATATATATATATATATATATATATATATATATATATATATATATATATATATATATATATATTTTATATATTTTATATATTTTATTAGATGCCCATAGATTCTGTTTTTTAACATTCAGGCTTATATATGTTATTAGGTTGCCGAAAAAAATTATTTATTTTTCAATGATTTGTAAATTTTTTTTTTTTTTTTTTAGATGCAAATGTTCTATAGTCTCTTCTATTACATATTACTAACTGCTTTTTTTGCACAACACTTTCCCAAGACAATATAACTCCCTTGAACGAATAAAGGGGCCAGTTTCAAATGGCTTTAAATTGGATTAAATAAGGAGTTTTATCTGGACATGGCAAAATGTTCTGTTTGATCACAATACTATTTCTCTTTAACCTACGCCAAACAAGGATGTTAATGGTGATAAATATCATCACCGTAACACTTATTCCTGCTAGTAATATGTAGAATCGACGTTCTTCATAAGTCGGTGTTGGGTGGTCCATCTCGGTCAATTTCATCAACCGCTTAGCCACACGTGCATTTTATGGGAGAGGTAAACATGGTACTGTTGTTGACCACGTGAAGTTCACGAAGGAGGCTCGTTCTCTGATGATAGTCTTGATTCCATGCACCGTATAATTCGGGGACGTCCCGATACAACCATCTGCTGCAACGAAGATTTGGGAATAGGACGTGGATCCGTCCGGGCATGATACATTAAAGCCGGCCTTGTCGTATCGTATCCACGAGCCATTGTTCAGTCTGCAATTGAACTTATTGGTAAATGGATAAAGCTTATCCAGACAATTTTCATTTTTATGGGAGAGAGCACCGTCTCGTACTATAACTAACTCTCATAAATCCATTAAGTTTTTATGGAATTCGAATGAGTCGGCTGTACATATTTTCTCATCCATTGCGTCTGAACAGTGAGTTGATTGATTTAAGTCTTTAATGACCGTATATGTTTCCGTGTCTGGGGAAATCAATACGTGTCCTGTCAAACTGGATATTACTGGATTTGAGTGATTCGTCATGAAAGTCGGTTATGGTGATATCCTGTAAGATTGCCAGGCATCGGAAAAATTAAAGGGAATTTTAATCATAATCCTGCGATTTTCAACGCTTACTGTAATAAAACTGTAATAAAATTCTAACCTACGTGCGTCTAAAAAAGGAATATAACATAATTTCTCCCGTCCGTTCTCCACAATTAACGTTAAGTCTCTTATTGGCAACAAATGGGGTGACAGTACACCTTTAGTCGCTAACGTGATAGCCTCCACATAATCTTTTGTTTTCTCAATGAAATGTGCAATTCTATTATGTATGTGATCTATTTTTGAATCATAATACGTTAACGTTGCCAACAAATCCTGTACTTCCATAATCTGATTGATATCACTAGAATGTTCATTTACCAAAAGCATAATTTGATTGATTGAAGCTAACTGATTCCTTAGTTCTGACCTAATCTATTCATCTTCATGAGTCAAGAACTCAATTTTCTTATTTTGATTACTAATCTTAAGACGATTGGAAATTCCTGAGCCTAAACTTGCAATAGAACCAAAAATGTTTAGTGCAGCAGAAATAAACGGGTTACGTTTCTCAAGATTATCATGTCCTACAGTCCACATCAAAAGGTCACGAGCCAAAGATTCTGCCTCGTAAGTCTTATTTTGCAAGTCGTCAGATAGCATCTCTGTAACTTTTAGTGTCGATGCAAGCCAACTCTCTGTATTAAAAGGAAAATGTCTTCTATGCATTTCATTTAATGAAACAGCTAACCTTGAAATGGCGCTCTTTAAGCTAGTGACGTCATTCTCTGGGAGAAAAATTGCTTGCATACGCACTTCAACAACTACGTTACTTGATGTAATAAAAACATCTTCTTGTCTTTCAACTATAGTGCCATATTTAAAATCTATACTTTTAGTTTTAGAGCTCATCCCACATGAGAAAATTGTCTGAGCGAACAATATCACTCCGGACAATAAAAACTTCAAATTGGAAACCTGTAACGAGAAAAATATATGTAATTACTCCTGTATTAAGAAGAAAAACTTTTAACATATTATGTTTACAAAAAATAAAAAATAAAATAAAATCTTTCCCTTACTTCTTTCCCTCTTATTTTAATTTCTTATGTGAGCCAATGGTACGATTCTCTCATCAGTGGGTTGGGATACGTTTTGAACTCTAAACCTATTGGCCGTTAATGTTTCCAAAATGTTAAATGGGCCTTCAAACTTAGTTGTTAGTTTATAATTGAGTCCTTTACGTACATTTACCTGTATGTATCCATTATCACCCACGGTATATGTTTTCGTTGGCTTCACTATTTTATAATGATTCCTTTTCATTATGATTTGTGATTCTTCTAAATTCTTTCGAAGGATATCAAAACGACTTTTGCTTGCATTTATACATTCTTTTAACCCTGGATAGGTACGGTCCTCGGACACCCCTTTAAGGGTATACTCGGACGCGAACGACCCCGACGCCAAAAAAAATTCTTGAAAAATCAGTTTTTGCAGTAACCTCCTTTTTTCTTTTGCCAAAAAAAACTTCAATGAATGCTTAAAACAACTGTAAAGATAAATACTACTCATCTGCAGAAAAACTATTTATTATAAATATTTTAAAAAATTAAGTAGAAAAAAAAAGACCTGACATAAAAATTCATAAAAAAAAGTTTATACATATATACACAAATCCTTTTAGGAATTGATTCTTGAATGTTTAGGACACATCTTGATGTATTTTGGATGAAGTCAGACCCATGGAGGTGAAGATCTGAAATGAGAAAAAAAGGGTAACTTTTTTTGGCCAAAAAAAATTGTCCAAATTTCATGAATTTTTTTGGGTACCCAAATGAAATAGGAAGTGGCTAATTTTTTTAGGGAATAAACATATGTTATCCTAAAATAGAAATATGTAAAAAAATCTTCATTATTTTGTAAATTACATTTATATCAGGGGCCATATCTAAAGGTAATTTTTTGAGTACTTGGAAATTTCGTAAAAAAATACTTATATTTAATATATAATATGATATTTATGCAGGTAAAAATATACCAAAATATCACAAATTCTATAGGGAACAAGAATATATATAGATAGGGCAGCTTACGCTTCGGATATGTCCACAAAATGGCCGCCAACCACACTGACTCAGACTCCCTAATCTGCCACTTGAAATGTAGGAAGGGTATGTCAATTTCAAGGTGTTATTTACTAATCTAATTATTATTGGATATGCATAAAAATTGTATGGTGGGTTGCTGGATAATTGTCGATTATTTTACGACTATAAAATTAAAATTCTGACCCAAAAAATTTTTTTTGAAGGGAAATAAAATCGAAAAAAAAAATGTAAAACAATATTTTAGCTAAAAAAATTTGATGATATTCAATCAAAAAAAAAGTAAACAAAATTTTCCGACAAATAAACATCTAGAGGAATCATTACTCTGTGATAGTTCCTTAGTACGTAGTAATTTTGAAAGAATTGGGAAAAAAACGAAAAAATGGCAATCACCGGAAAATCGAACACATACCTATATATACGCCATATCTGGCTAAAAAAAAGATAGGCATGGGTAGCCAGATCATCTAGAAACACTTTCCAACACTATAAAAATATAAGTTTTGCGACACTACTTGCCAATTCCTTACGGTAACATGACTAAGCAAAAAAATGCAAAACAAATAAAAAGGGGCACTCGTGGAAAAATGGCCATTCTAATATACGGCATTTCAGAAAAAAAAAATTTCAGCCACGTGCTAGGCAAACCATCAAGGCATATTTTCCGACAAATAAACATATAAATGAAATATTACTCTGTGATAGTTCCTTAGTACGTAGTAATTTTGAAAGAAATGGGAAAAAACGAAAAAATGGCAATCACAGGAAAATCGAACACATACTTATATATACGCCATATCTGGCTAAAAAAAAAAAAATAGGCATGGGTAGCCAGATCATCTAGAAACACTTTCCAACACTATAAAAATATAAGTTTTGCGACACTACTTGCCAATTCCTTACGGTAACATGACTAAGCAAAAAAAATGCAAAACAAATAAAAAGGGGTACTCGCGGAAAAATGCCCAACATTCTAATATACGGCATCTCAGATAAAAAAAAAAGACATGCACGTGTTAGCCCAACCATCAAGGCACACTTTCTAACACATAAACATGAAAAAAAAATCAATAATATACGGCAATTCCTTACTACGTAGTAAATTTTTACAAATATTGAAAAAAAAAACAGAAATTGGCAACCGCAGTTAAATACCCAATATACCAATAACTACGTCGTATCTGACAAAAACAAAATCACGCATGGGTAGCCAGATCATCTAGACACACTTTCCAACATTAAAAAAGCAAAAGTTTTACGACACTATTTCGCAATATCTTTCGGAAAAATGACTTGGCAAAAAAATTAAAAAAAATTAAAAAGGGACACTCGCGGTAAAATGCCCGACATTCTAATATACGACATCTCAGATAAAAAAAAAGACATGCACGTGTTAGCCCAACCATCAAGGCACACTTTCTAACACATAAACATGAAAAAAAATGAATAATATACGGCAATTCCTTACTACGTAGTAATTTTTACAAATATTGAAAAAAAAACAGAAATTGGTAACCGCAGTTAAATACCCAATATACCAATAACTACGTCGTATCTGACAAAAACAAAGTCATGCATGGGTAGCCAGATCATCTAGACACACTTTCCAACACTAAACAAGCAAAAGTTTTACGACACTATTTGGCAATATCTTACGGAAAAATGACTTGGCAAAAAAATGAAAAAAAATGAAAAAAGGGCACTCGCGGTAAAATGGTCCTCGTGGTGATGAACGACATTTTAACTAAAAAAAAAAACATGCACATGGTAGCCAAACAATCCACCAAGACTTTCCACAACTGATAACCTATACAAGTTGCACCATTCTACGACAATTTCATAATACGTAATAACTTTGATAATTATGCAAACTACCTCAGAAGGGTAAACTCGGACGTGAACGACCCCGACGCGTCTCAGAAATCGGGGAAGGGGTACAGCTACAGCAATGCACATCTGGACACTACTAGAGCGTGTAGGGAAGACACCTCCTGCAGGTCGATCACCCACAAATTCAGTCACAGGGGTGAGTCACGTGAGAAAAACCTGTTTTTTTTGACGCTCGGGGTCGCAAACGACCCACCGTACCTATCCAGGGTTAAAGGATTTGATAGATTAGTTGTAGGCGATAATACATGGAGAGGCATTCTAACTGGGGTACCATACAATGCTTCGTGCGGGTGACATTTTAATTGATATATGATATGAATGATTCAGAGTACTCAGTACTGCAAGTATTGCAATATCCCAGTTGGGGTCTGATCCCCCTAGTGTTACTCTTACTATATTTAAAACCTTCCTATTTTCTCTTTCCACTAGCCCATTCGACTCTGGGTGATATATCATGGTATTTATTTTCTTTATGCTAAGGAATCCACACAATGAGGTAAGAAAGTGATTATCAAATTCTCCACCCGAGTCTGAAATTATCATGTGTGGAATTCCATGTTTACATATGTAACACTCTTAAAACTTCCTAGCGCATTTAATCGCAGTTTTAGTTTTAAGAACTATTAGTTCTGTATATCGAGTTAAAGCATGTACAATTACTAAGAGGTGCTTATTTCCTCTGTCTGTCTAGTAAAATCCTGTTAATAAATCTAAATGTATTCTTTCAAAGGGTTGATTGGGCACGGGATAAGTCCCTAGGCTGACAGGTGTTTTCGTATGCCCTCTGTTTTCCTGACATGTACGACAATTAGCTATGTGTTTTTTTTCTATATCTATAAGCATCGTATGCCAATAAAACATTTATTTGGCTTTCTGTGACATTAATGAGAACCCCGGGTGTCCATGCAATGGATTTGCATGCAACCAATTCACGACTGGAAATAAGTGAGATTGGTACCACTACCTGGTCGTTAGTTACATGTGGTGTATTGCGGGTTTTCCTTGTCATGGTCCTACACAGAATGTTGTCTTTGATTATATAATTTTGCTGCTTATACTTTATATATTCCTTTTCCTTATGATTGCCTTTCAAAGCATTTATAATTTTTTTTCTAATTTATGATCTTTTCTTTCCTCAGTCTGTAATAATTCAGCACTCTAGCCCAAATCTTCTTGTTCAGATATCGTTTTAATAATAGGCATGGATGTTGATATATCTATTAATTCAGCTAAAGGCTCCGTTCAAGATAACACGGGGTTGCGAGATAATGCATCAGCATTGATATTTCCTTTCCCAGGTAAATACCCGATTCTCGCGCCAAAGTCTTGAATGATCAAATGCCACCGTGTTCGTTTGGGGCTGTGGCTGAAGCCTTTAACCCTGGATAGGTACGCTCCTCGGACACCCCTTTAAGGGTATATTCGGACGCGCGCGACCCCGACGCCAAAAAAAATTCTTGAAAAATCAGTTTTTGCAGTAACCTCCTTTTTTATTTTGCCAAAAAAAAAACTTCAATGAATGCTTAAAACAACTGTAAAGATAAATACTACTCATCTGCAAAAAAACTATTCATTATAAATATTTTTATAAAATAAGTAGAAAAAAAGACCTTACATAAAAAATCATAAAAAAAAGTTTATACATTTATACACAAATCCTTTTAGGAATTGATTCTTGAATGTTTAGGACACATCTTGATGTATTTTGGATGAAGTCAGACCCATGGAGGAGAAGATCTGAAATGAGAAAAAAAGGGTAACTTTTTTTGGCCAAAAAAATTTGTCCAAATTTCATGAATTTTTTTGGGTACCCAACTGAAATAGGAAGTGGCTAATATTTTTAGGAAATAAAAGTATGTTATCCTAAAATAGAAATATGTAAAAAAATCTTCATTATTTTCTAAATTACATTTATATCAGGGGCCATATCTAAAGGTAATTTTTTGAGTACTTGGAAATTTCGTAAAAAAATACATATATTTAATATATAATATGATATTTATGCAGGTAAAAATATACCAAAATATCACAAATTCTATAGGGAACAAGAATATATATAGATAGGGCAACTTAGGCTTCGGATATGTCCACAAAATGGCCGCCAACCACACTGACTCAGACTCCCTAATCTGCCACTTGAAATGTAGGAAGGGTATGTCAATTTCAAGGTGTTATTTACTAATCTAATTATTCTTGGATATGCATAAAAATTGTATGGTGGGTTGCTGGATAATTGTCGATTATTTTACGACTATAAAATTAAAATTCTGACCCAAAAAATTTTTTTTGAAGGGAAATAAAATCGAAAAAAAAAATGTAAAACAATATAATATTTTAGCTAAAAAAATTTGATGATATTCAATCAAAAAAGAAGTAAACAAAATTTTCCGACAAATAGAAATCTAGAGGAATCATTACTCTGTGATAGTTCCTTAGTACGTAGTAATTTTGAAAGAAATGGGAAAACACGAAAAAGTGGCAATCGCAGGAAAATCGAACACATACATATATATATACGCCATATCTGGCTAAAAATAAATATAGGCATGGGTAGCCAGATCATCTAGAAACACTTTCCAACACTATAAAAATACAAGTTTTGCGACACTACTTGCCTATCCCTTACGGTAACATGACTAAGCAAAAAAATGCAAAACAAATAAAAAGGGGCACTCGCGGAAAAATGGCCAACATTCTAATATACGGCATTTCAGAAAAAAAAAATCAGCCACGTACTAGGCAAACCATCAAGGCACATTTTCCGACAAATAAACATCTAAATGAATCATTACTCTGTGATAGTTCCTTAGTACGTAGTAATTTTGAAAGAAATGGGAAAAAATGAAAAAATGGCAATCACCGGAAAATCGAACACATACCTATATATGTAATAGTTAGAATAGTAATATTACATGTTTAAAACAAATGACGTAATATGTCATGTTGGTTGGAAGAGCTAACCGTGAGATTTGCTATGGTCACTCAAATTGTAAGCAGGATGTAAGATGCTGAGTTGCCATTCTTTCTTAATGTCAACACATTGTCTCTTCGTGTGAAAGTTTGTGACGTCACCGGATGCAGGTGTCTTCCGATTCCGTCACTTAGCTAAATTAAAGCAAGTATACGATATTTGGGATATCGGTAATTTATTCAGTTCATATCTAAACTTCACCAGAATTGGTCATGTGGACCAACACAGCTTCCTCCAGTGATGGAGATGTTTAACTCAGTTGTTTATTCACAATAAAACTTAAAAACCACTAAGATGTGTTCAGTAAACCATTTAAATACATCTGAAAACAACTCATACTCAAATGTGTGCTTAAGACAGTAGCACACCAATAAATGGTGGCAGCGGTTAAACTCAAAGACAGCGATTAAACTCTAAGAATTAGAGAAATATCTTCAAGACTTCAACATAAAAGCTGTAAAACCAGAGAATGATCTTCAAGACTTCAAAATAAAAGCTGTAATACCTGATAAAGATCTTCAAGAACTCAAAACTATCTACAAGAATCTACAATTTTGACTAAGTCCAACGGAAATGCTAACACCAACATATGTTAGTATACAAATAGAATCTTCAATCAACATCCTAGGAAACCCAAGGACTGGCATTCAACAATTGCAAAACATATCCAGGAAGAACTACATTCAACAAGAAACTAGAACGAGACATCGCTAACAAAACATCAAGAGAGAGAGAGAGAGAGAGGACGTGTCGACTTCATATAAAGCTAAGTACAGAGATTTTGTATTCATTTCAGTTTGGGCAGTGAAGTGTAGTTATCACAAGTCGTTAGTCAATTATTACTGGGGTGAGTGAATTCCTAAACTTTGTTATAAGAAACTCCGAATTCTCATTTAGAATTTTTCTTTCTTTGTGCTAATTCCTTTTTCTTTCATAAACTCTTGGGGGGAAATGTATTGGGATTAGTAACATTGTTGGGGGAATTTCATTATACATATGCGTTTACGCAGTGGGCGTCTGTACTCATATAGATATTTTGATAGGATTGAAAGGGGTCAAAGAGATAGAAAAAAAAAGAATACAGCAGTCATGGCTCCTCCTGTCAGCCCTACCCCTGGACCTAGTGGTGTAGGCCAGGCTAATCCTCCTCCAATTGTGACGCTTGTAAATGCCAGGTCAGCAATCCTTCCTTTTCAAGGCCGTGTCAACGGGTTCTTGCCACAAAATGTGGAGTCATGGATTTCATCCGTTGATGCCCATTTAAATGCCAAACAAATCATAGATCCTTTTGTACAATTACAAGAAGCTAAAAGTTTTATAGATTTTTCTAAGGGGGATGCGAGTGCGTATTTAAGAGGTGTTTCATTTCAAGAAGCAGTTACTTGGGATGATTTCAAAGTTAGGTTAAGCGCGATCTATGGGGGTGAGGAAGCTTTGGATGTAGTGTTAACGTTACGAAATACACTTAATCAAGCCACTATGAATCGGCTTAATGTTGTTGAGAGAGCAGCTCTCATAGCTGATAGGCTTAACGAATATCAGGACATTTTAGGTAATTCCACTTGGGTTACTAACGGTAATATCTCCGTGAAAGATTTTTTACGATTAATGTATTTAACTTGCATGACACTTATGTTGCCTGAAGCTTTAGTGCGGTGCTTTGATAAGAAGTTAATGCCTGCAAGTACGGAATTGGATGTCTATAAACAGATAAAGAAACACATGTCCAAGTGTCCAGATCTCGATCCCGTGTTAACTCAAGTTTTTGCTAAGAATGAAACAAAACCACAAACAGTGAACGTAATTAATAATCCAGTAGCGGGAGTGACGTGTTACAACTGCAAACGTCAAGGTCACATAAGCGCAGACTGTAGAACGAAATTTTGTTCAGTTCACAACACAGGATCACATTCTTATAGTCAATGTTACGCGCGTAAGACACAACAATATCCTAGAAATGCACAGTCAATTCCACAGTCAGTTCCATATGGAAATAAAAAGAAAAATCCTCATTTTAACAATAAGAAGAAACAACAAAATGTCAATGCAGTTCAGAGTCCGAAACAAACAAACACTTCTTCAAATATCGCTGAGCCTGGGCCGTCAAACCAGACCTCGCAAAGTCAGCCTAATTTTCAGAATGTGCAGAGCAAAGCAAATACCACATAGTTAACTCTAGAGGGGAAGAGAGTGATGTTGGGTCAAGGTCATTTATGTCAACATCAATAGTATTGAATAATCAATTTAATGTTTTATCAGATAATTGAGACAATAGATTTTCCTATGAAACACACGGCCGAATTAAGTAAAACAGTGCATGCTCCCGTAGATTTGCAACGAATTCATACAATAATAAGCCAAAATGAGTTACGGCCAACCTTATATGCTGTAAATTTAGAACACAAATCCTTTACGTTATTTTTTGACTCTGGTAGTCCACGTAATATTATGGATTTGAAGACGCATCATTTGTTGTTTTCGAACTTTCCGATTGAAAAATCAGGAATCAGACTTTCAGGTATAGGAAATAATGAATTGAACGTCATAGGCATAACTCATATTCAGTTCAGAGTCGGTAATCGCACGTTTGCCGATACATTTGTTGTTGTGAAAAACATTAGTATGTATCCAGCTGTAATTATAGGATACCCATCTATGGGAAATCAAAACATTATCTTAGCTCCTGCAAAGCACGGCGTGTATATCAAAGGGAAATTCTATAAGTCTTCTAATACTTTAAAGTCAGTTTTGGATAAAAAGGAGACGACAAATGTAACCGTAACGTACGTTGAAGAACCAATAACTTGTCTCACTAATAAAGAAATAATATACGCGACCCAGCAGAATTCTCGTTCACCCGTAATATCATCTTGCACGCAATATATCGAACCAAACATACCTTCGAATTTAATAGTGCAAATAAAGAAAACACTACCGGGATCTGAAATATTAATCCTTTCCGATACTTTGAAAACCAACGGATTGTCTGTCACACAAGCTATTTATACAGTAGGCTCACATCAGCAATGTAATATCGAAGTCTGTAATCATTTAAATAACACTTTGGTAATTCACAAAAATCAACATATCTTGGATGTAGAAGTTTATAAACATCGTATTCTTACCGTTGCTGAAATCAATCACTCTCAATCAGTTGGGGATGAATCCCTTTTACGATCTATTAAAAATAAAGTCAGTAAGGACATTCAAGACGAAGAAATTCAGCAGAAAATTTTTGAACTTTTAAATAAATATACAGATGTCTTTTCCACTACGGATGGATCCTTAGGAAAAACAGATGTGATCGAGCATCAAATAAGGTTAAAAGACAAACAGAAAATTTTATATGTACCCTCGTACAGACTCCCTATGAAATTCCAGAATGAAATAAATGATGAAGTAGGTAAAATGTTAGAGGAAGGAGTCATTAGAAAATCAAATAGCCCTTATAATTTTCCTTTAATAGTTGTACCGAAAAAAGATCGAACATGGCATATCTGCGTCGATTTTCGTCGTCTAAACGAGGAAACGATCCCTGATCGATTCCCAGTGCCATGTACTGACGATATTTTGTCTTTGTTAGGTCAGAATAAATATTTTACCAGCTTGGACTTACTTAAAGGCTTTCACCAGATATCATTAGAAGAAGATAGTATCCCATACACAGCCTTCAGCACAGCCAGGGGACATTATGAATTTTTACGGATGCCTTTTGGTTTACGTTGTGCTCCTATAACATTTACAAGAATGATTAACATAGTGTTTGGAGACTTGTTAGGGGATATATTGCATGCCTATATGGATGATCTTGTAATCTTTTCCAACACCTTAGAAGAACATCTACGTAAGTTAGAACTAGTACTACAGAGATTAAGACAACATAACTTAAGGGTAAAGATTAGTAAGTGTGAATTTTTCAAAACAGAATTAATATATTTGGGTTTCATGGTGTCAAGCCAAGGTCTTAAAGTAGTCCATGATAAGGTGTCGGCTATACGTAATTTTCCCATACCTACTAATGTCAAGGGAATACAGCAATTTCTGGGTTGTAGTGGATATTACAGGCGTTTTATACGCAACTATTCAATAATAGCCGCTCCTTTAACTGATCTTACGAAGAAGGGCGTAGATTTCATATGGTCTGAGCAACATCAACAGGCGTTTAATACTTTGAAAGATGAACTGTGTAGTTCTCCTATCTTAAAATTTCCTGACTTCGGTAAGGAATTCTTCATTGCAACAGACGCCTCAGACTTAGGAGTAGGAGGGGTATTGCTTCAGCAATATGATAAACAGTTTTTCCCGATAGCTTTCTATTCTCGAAAATTGAGAACTTCCGAAAGTAAGTATGCAGTAATAGACAAGGAAGGACTAGCTATTGTTAATTCGCTAGTGCATTTTAAGTTCATAATTTACGGTTATCCCGTTAAGGTTCTTACTGACCATAAACCACTAACAGAGTTCTTTAAAGGCTTCAATCACAGCCCTAAACGAACTCGGTGGCATTTAATCATTCAAGATTTTGGCGCAAGAATCGGGTATTTACCTGGGAAAGCAAATATCATTGCGGATGCATTATCACGCAACCCCGTGTCATCTTGTACGGAGTCTTTAGCTGAATTAATAGATATATCAACATCCATGCCTATTGTAAAAACAATATCTGAACAAGAAGATTTAGGCTGGAGTGCTGAATTGTTACAGACTGAGCAAAGAAAAGATCAGAAAATAGAAACAATTATAAATGCTTTGAAAGGCAATCATAAAGAAAAAGAATATATAAAGTATAAGCAGCAGAATTATGTAATCAAAGATAATATTCTGTGTAGGACTGTGACAAGGAAAACCCGCAATACACCACATGTAACTAACGACCAGGTAGTAGTACCAAACTCACTTGTTTCCACTGTCCTGAATTGGTTGCATTCAAATCCATTACATGGACACCCTGGGTTCTCATTAATGTCACAGAAAGCCAAATAAATGTTTTATTGGCACACAATGCTTACAGATATAAAAAGACACATAGCTAATTGTCGCACATGTCAGGAAAACAAAGGGCATACGAAAACACCTGTCAGCCTAGGAGCTTATCCTGTTCCCAATCAACCCTTTGAAAGAATACATTTAGATTTGTTAACAGGATTTTACGAGTCAGACAGAGGAAATAAGCACCTCTTAGTAATTATAGATGCTTTAACTCGATATACAGAACTAATAGCGCTTAAAACTAAAACTGCGATTGAATGCGCTAGGAAGTTTTACGAGTGTTACATTTGTAAACATGGAATTCCACACATGATAATCTCAGACTCGGGTGGTGAATTTAATAATCACTTTCTTACCTCATTGTGTGAATTCCTCAACATAAAGAAGGTTAATACCATGATATATCACCCAGAGTCGAATGGGCTAGTGGAAAGAGCAAATAGGAAGATATTAAATATATTAAGGGTAACACTAGGGGGATCAGACCCCAACTGGGATATTGCAATACCGGCGGCACTGAGTACTCTGAATCATTCATATCATATATCAATTAAAATGTCACCGCATGAAGCATTGTATGGTACCCCAGTTAGAACACCTTTCCATGTATTAACGCCTACAACTAATCTATCAAATCCTTTAAAAGAATGTATAAATGCAAGTATAAGTCGATATGATATCCTTCGAAAGAATTTAGAAGAATCACAAATCATAATGAAAAGGAATCATGATAAAATAGCGAAACCAACTAAAACATATAACGTGGGTGATAACATCTATATTCAAATCAATGTCAGAAAAGGGCTCAACTATAAACTAACACCTAAGTTTGAAGGCCCATTTAACATTTTGGAAACATTAACGGCGAATAGGTTTAGAATTCAAAACGTAGCCCAACCCACGGATGAGAGAATAGTACCATTGTCTCACATAAGAAATTAAAAAGAAAAAAGAGGAAAAGAAGTGAGGAAAAATTTTATTTTGTGACTAAAAGTTTTCTTTTTAATACAGGAGTAATTACATATGTTTTTTCTCGTTACAGGTTTCCAAGATGAATTTTTTGTTGTTGGGAGTGATATTGTTCGCTCAGACATTTTTTTCGTATGGGATGAGTTCTAAGACTAAGAATATATATTTTAAATATGGCAATATAGTTGAAAGACAAGAAGACATTTTTATTACATCAACCAACGTAATTGTCGAAGTGCATATGCAAGCAATTTTTCTTCAAGAGAATGATGTCACTAGCTTAAGAACCGCCATTTCAAGGTTTTCTGCATCATTGGATGAGTTGCATAGGAGACATTTTCATTTGACTACTAAGAGTTTGCTTGGATCAACATTAAAAGTTGCAGAGATGCTATCTGATGACTTGAAAAATAAGACTGGAGAGACAGGATCTTTGGCTTATGACCTTTTGATGTGGACTGTAGGACACGAACAAAAAGAAAGACGGAATCCGTTCATTTATGCTGCATTAAGCATCTTTGGGTCTGTTGCAAGTTTAGGTTTAGGACTTTCCAATCGTCTTAAAATTAGTAATCAAAATAAGAAAATTGAGTTCTTGACTCATAAAGATGAATTGATTATGTCAGAACTAAGGGATCAGTTAGCTTCAATCAATAAAATTATGGATTTGTTAAATGAACATTCAGATAATATCGTTCAAATTATGGAAGTACAGGATTTGTTAGCAACATTAACGTATTATGATTCAAAGATAGATCACATACATAACAGAATTGCACATTTCATTGAGAAATCCAAGGATTATGTAGAAGCTATCACGTTAGCAACTAAAGGTGTATTGTCGCCCCATTTGTTGCCTATACGTTACTTAAAATTAGTTCTGGAGAACGGAAGGGATAAACTAGGCTATGTTCCTTTGTTAGACGAACATAGGTTAGAATTTTATTACAGCCTAATTACAGTAAACGTAGATAATAACAAGATTAGGATTACAATTCCCTTTGATTCTTCTGATGCCTGGCAATCTTACAGGATATCACCATTTCCGACTTTCATGACGAATCACTCAAATCCAGTAATATCCAGTTTGACAGGACACGTATTGATTTCCCCAGACAAGGAAACATATACGGTCATTAAAGACTTAAATCAATTAACTCACTGTTCAGACGCAATGGATAGAAAAATATGTACAGCTGACTCATTTGAATTCCGTAAAAACTTAATGGATTCATGCGAGTTAGGTATAGTGCTAGACGGTGCTCTCTCCCATACAAGTGAAAATTGTCTGGATAGGCTTTATCCCTTTGACAATAAAGAATTCAATTGCAGACTAAATAATGGCTCGTGGATACGATACGACAAGGACGGCTTCAATGTATCATGCCCTGACGGATCCACATCCTTCAACAACATCTTCGTCGCAGCAGATGGCTGTATCGGGACTTCCCCGAATTCCATGGTGACTGGCCTACGGACAATCATCAGAGAACGAGCTTACTTCGCGAACTTCACGTGGACCTCTACAATGCCCGCACTTCCTCTCCCCTATAAAGGAAGTGTGGCAAAGCGCTTAATGAAACTTACCGAAAAGGACCACCTGTCACCGACTTACAAAGAGATTCTTCACCCTATATTACTGGCTAGTTTTTGTGTAACGGTGTTAATTTTTATCGCCGTGAACATCCTTGTTTGGCGTAGGTTACGGCACAGCAAGCAGCTACAAAGGAACGAGTTGAATAGCCCTGACAATACCCCCTACCTGATCCAATTCAAAGCTGTATGAGTGGCCACCTCATTCGCTAAGGGAGTAATTTGTCAGGATGATGTTTGTATGAAAAGCTGATTAGTACGCTAGTAATATGTAATTAAAGAAATTCTCTACATTTGCATTGTTAAAAATACATTTAAAATAACATTTAAAAAAATAAATAAAATAAAAAAGGATATAAATCATTTTTTTCTCTCGGCATCTAATAAAAATATATAAGCCGGAATGTTAAAAAAGAAAAGAGAAAAAAAAAAATATAAGATATATAACAGAATCTATGGGCATCTAATAAAATGTATCAGCCCTATATATAAATATATATATATATGTACGAAACCGTGGTACGTGTACGTACTGTACCAGGAATTCGTATTTGTGCACTAAAATTGAGTATCTTGTTTCTGACAAAGGTAACAATTATTCTTTATCAAGTTACCGAATCATTTGTAAGTCAGAATTTATTTTGTTTTTTGGTACCATGTAATCATTTGCTAGCAATGTACCATATATATGATCTTGGTTTTATCATGCATTTTTCTTTTTGCTTTGGTAATATCTTTTTTGTATGCATTATTGTTATTATTTTTTGATGTGCCTATTTGGACATTCGTCCTCAGTTGGATATAGCTAATGTTAAACAATGAATAATACGTATGTCCAGTCACACCTAATAACCATGTTTCGGCTTGTTGTTAAATTTTTGTAAAAAAATTGAGATAGCTGACCGAGCTTATGTAATAGTTAGAATAGTAATATTACATGTTTAAAACAAATGACGTAATATGTCATGTTGGTTGGAAGAGCTAACCGTGAGATTTGCTATGGTCACTCAAATTGTAAGCAGGATGTAAGATGCTGAGTTGCCATTCTTTCTTAATGTCAACACATTGTCTCTTCGTGTGAAAGTTTGTGACGTCACCGGATGCAGGTGTCTTCCGATTCCGTCACTTAGCTAAATTAAAGCAAGTATACGATATTTGGGATATCGGTAATTTATTCAGTTCATATCTAAACTTCACCAGAATTGGTCATGTGGACCAACACAGCTTCCTCCAGTGATGGAGATGTTTAACTCAGTTGTTTATTCACAATAAAACTTAAAAACCACTAAGATGTGTTCAGTAAACCATTTAAATACATCTGAGAACAACTCATACTCAAATGTGTGCTTAAGACAGTAGCACACCAATATATATACGCCATATCTGGCTAAAAAAAAGATAGGCATGGGTAGCCAGATCATCTAGAAACACTTTCCAACACTATAAAAATATAAGATTTGCGACACTACTTGCCAATTCCTTACGGTAACATGACTAAGAAAAAAAATGTAAAACAAATAAAAAGGGGCACTCGCGGAAAAATGGCTAACATTCTAATATACGGCATTTCAGAAAAAACAAAAATTCAGCCACGTGCTAGGCAAACCATCAAGGCACATTTTCCGACAAATAAACATCTAAATGACTCATTACTCTGTGATAGTTCCTTAGTACGTGGTAATTTTGAAGGAAATGGGAAAAAACGAAAAAATGGCAATCACAGGAAAATCGAACACATACTTATATATACGCCATATCTGGCTAAAAAAAAAGATAGGCATGGGTAGCCAGATCATCTAGAAACACTTTCCAACACTATAAAATTATAAGTTTTGCGACACTACTTGCCAATTCCTTACGGTAACATGACTAAGCAAAAAAATGCAAAACAAATAAAAAGGGGCACTCGCAGAAAAATGGCTAACATTCTAATATACGGCATTTCAGAAAAAACAAAAATTCAGCCACGTGCTAGGCAAACCATCAAGGCACATTTTCCGACAAATAAACATCTAAATGACTCATTACTCTGTGATAGTTCCTTAGTACGTGGTAATTTTGAAGGAAATGGGAAAAAACGAAAAAATGGCAATCACAGGAAAATCGAACACATACTTATATATACGCCATATCTGGCTAAAAAAAAAGATAGGCATGGGTAGCCAGATCATCTAGAAACACTTTCCAACACTATAAAATTATAAGTTTTGCGACACTACTTGCCAATTCCTTACGGTAACATGACTAAGCAAAAAAATGCAAAACAAATAAAAAGGGGCACTCGCAGAAAAATGGCCATTCTAATATACGGCATTTCAGAAGAAAAAAAATTTCAGCCACGTGCTAGGCAAACCATCAAGGCACATTTTCCGACAAATAAACATCTAAATGAATCATTACTCTGTGATAGTTCCTTAGTACGTAGTAATTTTGAAAGAAATGGGAAAAAACGAAAAAATGGCAATCACAGGAAAATCGAACACATACCTATATATACGCTATATCTGGCTAAAAAAAAATAGGCATGGGTAGCCAGATCATCTAGAAACACTTTCCAACACTATAAAAATATAAGTTTTGTGACACTACTTGCCAATTCCTTACGGTAACATGACTAAGCAAAAGAATGCAAAACAAATAAAAAGGGGCACTCGCGGAAAAATGCCCAACATTCTAATATACGGCATCTCAGATAAAAAAAAAGACATGCACGTGTTAGCCCAACCATCGAGGCACACTTTCTAACACATAAACATGAAAAAAAAATCAATAATATACGGCAATTCCTTACTACGTATTAAATTTTTACAAATATTGAAAAAAAACAGAAATTGGCAACCGCAGTTAAATACCCAATATACCAATAACTACGTCGTATCTGACAAAAACAAAGTCATGCATGGGTAGCCAGTTCATCTAGACACACTTTCCAATACTAAAAAAGCAAAAGTTTTACGACACTATTTGGCAATATCTTACGGAAAAATGACTTTGCAAAAAAATGAAAAATAATGAAAAAGGGGCACTCGCGGTAAAAGGCCTAACATTCTAATATACGGCATCTCAGATAAGTAAAAAAGACATGCAAGTGTTAGCCCAACCATCAAGGCACACTTTCTAACACATAAACATGAAAAAAAAATCAACAATATACGGCAATTCCTTACTACGTAGTAAATTTTTACAAATATTGAAAAAAAACAGAAATTGGCAACCGCAGTTAAATACCCAATATACCAATAACTACGTCGTATCTGACAAAAACAAAGTCACGCATGGGTAGCCAGATCATCTAGACACACTTTCCAACACTAAAAAAGCAAAAGTTTTACGACACTATTTGGCAATATCTTACGGAAAAATGACTTGGCAAAAAAAATGAAAAAAAATGATCCTCGTGGTGATGAACGACATTTTAACTAAAAAAAAAAAATCATGCACATGGTAGCCAAACAATCCACCAAGACTTTCCACAACTGATAACCTATACAAGTTGCACCATTCTACGACAATTTCATAATACATAATAACTTTGATAATTATGCAAATTACCTTAGAAGGGTAAACTCGGTCGCGCTCTAACCTGATGCGTCTCAGAAATCGGGGAAGGAGTACAGCTACAGCAATGCATATCTGGACACTACTAGAACGTGTAGGCGAGACACCTACTGCAGGTCGATCACCCACAAATTCAGTCACGGGGGTGAGTCACGTGAGAAAAACCTCTTTTTTTTTGACGCTCGGGGTCGCGGACGACCCACCGTACCGTTCCAGGGTTAAAGAAGTCGGTTAGTGGTTTTTGATCTGTAAGAACTTTAACTGGATAACTGTATATTATGAACTTAAAATGCACTAGTGAATTAACAATAGCTAGCCCTTCCTTGTCTATTACTGCATACTTACTTTCGGAAGTTCTCATTTTTCGAGAATAAAAAGCTATCGGGAAAATTGTTTTTCATATTGCTGAAGCAATACCCAACCTACTCCTAAGTCTGAGGCGTCTGTTGCAATGAAGAATTCCTTACCGAAGTCAGGAAATTTTAAGATAGGATAACTAAACAGTTCATTTTTCAAGGTATTAAACACCTGTTGATGCTGCTCAGACCATATGAAATCTACGCTCTTCTTCGTAAGAACAGTTATTGAATAATTGAGTATAAAACGCCTGTAATATCCACTACAACCCAGATATTGCTGTATTCCCTTGTGTGACAGACAATCCGTTAGTTTTCAAAGTGTCGGAAAGGATTAATATTTCAGATCCTGGTAATGTTTTCTTTACTTGCACTATTAAATTCGAAGGCACGTTCGGCTCGATAGATTGCGTGCAAGATGATATTACGGGTGAACGAGAATTCTGTTGGGTCGCGTATATTATTTCTTTATTAGTGAGACAAGTTATTGGTTCTTCAACGTACGTTACTCTTTTATTTTTCATCTCCTTTTTATCCAAAAATGATTTTAAAGTATTAGAAGACTTATAGAATTTTCCTTTGATATACACGCCGTGCTTGGCAGGGGCTAAGATAATGTTTTGATTGCCCATAGACGGGTATCCTATAATTACAGCTGGATACATATCAATGTTTTGTACTACAACAAATGTATCAGCAAACGTGCGCTTACCGACCTTGAACTGAACATGAGTTACGCCTATTACATTTAATTCATTATTTCCTATACCCGAGAGTCTTGTAACGTAACCATTACCTCAAGGTCCCTCCATCTCGCCAGGATATAGACAGTTGGCAAGTCGCATGATTATCATAGAGAGAGAGAGAGAGAGAGAGAGAGAGAGAGAGAGAGAGAGAGAGAGAGAGAGAGAGAGAGAGAGAGAGAGAGAAAGAGAGAGAGAGAGACTGACTTCTAATTCTTTTCTTCTCACTATGCAACCACAAACTGCATTTGTACATGCACATATGTGTGTTTGTATGTGTATTTGTCCACCCCCATCAACATTTGCCTCTTCACATAGGTATCAATATACACTACAGCTCACACATACCTGCATAAGTTTGACATATCTACATAGAGTAAACGAGTCTTTCACATTTATTTCCTTTTTTTTCTTTTGATTTATATTGCTAGTTTATATAGTCTGTAGGGGCTAGTGTTAGTTGGGGTTGCGAGATTTTAATATTTCTACATGATCATGAAGATCTACATGTACAGGCTATCATGTAGGATAAATCATTGGTATACTGATTGATAATCAGAACCGTGCACATATACACACACACACACAAGATATTAAAATGCAAGTAGTTCACATAACTTCCAATAAACCCTTTGAAAATCATTTGAATATTTGTAAAATCTTTTTTAGCTAAAAAAATTTATTTACCACCAAGGCAGGTATATTATTATTATTATTATTGTTATTATTATTATTATTATTATTATTATTATTATTATCATTTTTACTACCCAAGCTACAACCCTTGTTGGAAAAGCAAGATGCTATAAGCCCAAGGACTCCAATAAGGAAAAATAGCCCAGTGAGTAAAGGAAATAAGTAAATAAATAAATGATGAGAAAAAAAAAATCATTGTAAAAAAGTAACAGCGTCAAAACAGATATGTCATATATAAACTATAAAAAGACCTTTGTTAGCCTGTTCAACATAAAAAAAAATTGCTGCAACTTTGAGCTTATGAAGTTCTACTGATTCAACTACCCGATTAGGAAGATCATTCCACAACTTGGTCAGATCTGGATTTAAACTTCTGGAATACTGTGTAGTATTGAGCCTCGTGGTGGAGAACGCCTTACTATTATAATTAACTGCCTGCCTAATAAGAACAGGATGGAATTGTCAAGGAAGATCTGAATGTAAGGGATGGGCCCTGTTATGAAAAAATCTTATAAAACATGCAGAGTGAACTAATTGGATGATGGTGCCAAAGATTAATATCTAGATCAGGAATAAGAGATTTAATAGACCGTAAGTTTCTATCCAACAAATTAAGATGAGATTCAGCAGCTGAAGACCAGACAGGAAAACAATACTTGAAACAAGGTAGAATGAAAGAATTAAAACACTTCTTCAGAATAGATTGATCACCGAAAATCTGGAAAGACTTTCTCAATAGGCCATTTTCTTTTTAAATTGTATAAGACACAGACCTAATGTGTTTCTCAAAATCACACCTAAAATTTTAACCCTGGATAGGTACGCTCCTCGGACACCCCTTTAAGGGTATACTCGGACGCGAACGACCCCGACGCCAAAAAAAATTCTTGAAAAATCAGTTTTTGCAGTAACCTCTTTTTTTCTTTGGCCAAAAAAAAAACTTCAATGAATGCTTGAAAAACTGTAAAGATAAATACTACTCATCTGCAGAAAAACTATTTATTATAAATATTTTAAAAAATTAAGTAGAAAAAAAAGACCTGACATAAAAATATATAAAAAAAAAGTTTATACATATATACACAAATCCTTTTAGGAATTGATTCTTGAATGTTTAGGACACATCTTGATGTATTTCGGATGAAGTCAGACCCATGGAGGTGAAGATCTGAAATGAGAAAAAAAGGTAACTTTTTTTGGCCAAAAAAATTTGTCCAAATTTCATGAATTTTTTTGGGTACCCAAATGAAATAGGAAGTGGCTAATTTTTTTAGGGAATAAACATATGTTATCCTAAAATAGAAATATGTAAAAAAATCTTCATTATTTTGTAAATTACATTTATATCAGGGGCCATATCTAAAGGTAATTTTTTGAGTACTTAGAAATTTCGTAAAAAAATACATATATTTAATATATAATATGATATTTATGCAGGTAAAAATATACCAAAATATCACAAATTCTATAGGGAACAAGAATATATATAGATAGGGCAACTTAGGCTTCGGATATGTCCACAAAATGGCCGCCAACCACACTGACTCAGACTCCCTAATCTGCCACTTGAAATGTAGGAAGGGTATGTCAATTTCAAGGTGTTATTTACTAATCTAATTATTATTGGATATGCATAAAAATTGTATGGTGGGTTGCTGGATAATTGTCGATTATTTTACGACTATAAAATTAAAATTCTGACCCAAAAAAAATTTTTTGAAGGGAAATAAAATCGAAAAAAAAACAAAAATGTGAAACAATATAATATTTTAGCTAAAAAAATTTGATGATATTCAATCAAAAAAGAAGTAAACAAAATTCTCCGACAAATAAACATCTAGAGGAATCATTACTCTGTGATAGTTCCTTAGTACGTAGTAATTTTGAAAGAAATGGGAAAAAACGGAAAAATGGCAATCACAGGAAAATCGAACACATACCTATATATACGCCATATCTGGCTAAAAAAAAGATAGGCATGGGTAGCCAGATCATCTAGAAACACTTTCCAACACTATAAAAATATAAGTTTTGCGACACTACTTGCCAATTCCTTACGGTAACATGACTAAGCAAAAAAATGCAAAACAAATAAAAAGGGGCACTCGCGGAAAAATGGCTAACATTCTAATATACGGCATTTCAGAAAAAAAAAATGCAGCCACGTGCTAGGCAAACCATCAAGGCACATTTTCCGACAAATAAACATCTAAATGAATCATTACTCTGTGATAGTTCCTTAGTACGTAGTAATTTTGAAAGAAATGGGAAAAAATGTAAAAATGGCAATCACAGGAAAATCGAACACATACCTATATATACGCCATATCTGGCTAAAAAAAAAGATAGGCATGGGTAGCCAGATCATCTAGAAACACTTTCCAACACTATAAAATTATTAGTTTTGCGACACTACTTGCCTATTCCTTACGGTAACATGACTAAGCAAAAAAATGCAAAACAAATAAAAAGGGGCACTCGCGGAAAAATGGCCATTCTGATATACGGCATTTCAGAAAAAAAAAAATCTCAGCCACGTGCTAGGCAAACCATCAAGGCACATTTTCCGACAAATAAACATATAAATGAATCATTACTCTGTGATAGTTCCTTAGTACGTAGTAATTTTGAAAGAAATGGGAAAAAACGAAAAAATGGCAAACACAGGAAAATTGAACACATACTTATATATACGCCATATCTGGCTAAAAAAAAAAAAGGCATGGGTAGCCAGATCATCTAGAAACCCTTTCCAACACTATAAAAATATAAGTTTTGCGACACTACTTGCCAATTCCTTACGGTAACATGACTAAGCAAAAAAATGCAAAACAAATAAAAAGGGGCACTCGCGGAAAAATGCCCAACATTCTAATATACGGCATCTCAGATAAAAAAAAAGACATGCACGTGTTAGCCCAACCATCAAGGCACACTTTCTAACACAAAAACATAAAAAAAACTCAATAATATACGGCAATTCCTTACTACGTAGTAAATTTTTACAAATGTTGAAAAAAAAACAGAAATTGGCTACCGCAGTTAAATACCCAATATACCAATAACTACGTCGTATCTGACAAAAACAAAGTTATGCATGGGTAGCCAGTTCATCTAGACACACTTTCCAATACTAAAAAAGCAAAAGTTTTACGACACTATTTGGCAATATCTTACGGAAAAATTACTTGGCAAAAAAATGAAAAAAAATGAAAAAGGGGCACTCGCGGTAAAATGCCCAACATTCTAATATACGGCATCTCAGATAAAAAAAAAAGACATGCACGTGTTAGCCCAACCATCAAGGCACACTTTCTAACACATAAACATGAAAAAAAAATTAATAATATACGGCAATTCCTTACTACGTAAATTTTTTTACAAATATTGAAAAAAAAACAGAAATTGGCAACCGCAGTTAAATACCCAATATACCAATAACTACGTCGTATCTGACAAAAACAAAGTCACGCATGGGTAGCCAGATCATCTAGACACACTTTCCAACACTAAACAAGCAAAAGTTTTACGACACTATTTGGCAATATCTTACGGAAAAATGACTTGGCAAAAAAATGAAAAAAAATGAAAAAGGGGCACTCGTGGTAAAATGGTCCTCGTGGTGATGAACGACATTTTAAATAAAAAAAAAATCATGCACATGGTAGCCAAACAATCCACCAAGACTTTCCACAACTGATAACCTATACAAGTTGCACCATTCTACGACAATTTCATAATACGTAATAACTTTGATAATTATGCAAATTACCTTAGAAGGGTAAACTCGGTCGCGCTCGACCCCGATGCGTCTCAGAAATCGGGGAAGGAGTACAGTTACAGCAATGCACATCTGGACACTACTAGAGCGTGTAGGGGAGACACCTCCTGCAGGTCGATCACCCACAAATTCAGTCACGGGGGTGAGTCACGTGAGAAAAACCTCTTTTTTTTTGACGCTCGGGGTAGCGTACGACCCACCGTACCTATCCAGGGTTAAAAGAGCCATACAAAGTTAAAGAAACATTATCAATACTAAGATCTGGATGTTGAGGAGCCATTGACCTTGACCTACTTACAATCATACTTTCAGTTTTGTTAGGATTCATCTTCATACCCCATGATTTGCACCATGCACTAATTTTAGCTAGATCTCTATTAAAGAATTCAACAACCCCAGATCTACATTCAGGGATGGATTTGATGCAAAGAGAGTAGCATCATCTGCATATGCAACAAGATTGTTTTCTAGGCCAAACCACATGTCATGTTTATATAGAATGAAAAGGAATGGGTCACGAACACTACCCTGTGGAACACCAGATATCACATTCCTATGCACACTATGGTGCACATCGACAACAACTATTTCAGATCTATTTCTTAAGAAATCAATAATATTCCCAAGAAACAACCCACCCACTCCCAACTGTTTGAGTTTGAAAACAGGGGCCTCATGATTAACACGGTCAAAGGCAGCACTAAAATCTAGGCCCATCATACGAACTTCCAGACCACAATCAAGGGATTTCTGTACAGCATTGGAGATTGTAAGAAGAGCATCACATGCTCCAAGGCCTTTACGAAAACCAAATTGCAAATTAGGGAATAAATGATCACCTTCAGAAAACCTATCAAGACGTTTTGCCAAAAGATGTTAAAATAATTTAGATAATATGGGAGTTATGGAAATTGGGAGGAAATCAGTTCGACTTGAGATACCGCAAACACATTTACATAAAGGAGTAACATTACCAATTCTCCAACAAGTGCTAAAACTCCTCCTCTTTCTAACTTGCGCAAAAAACAGATAACTTTGGAGCTAGGAAATCTGGAGTCTTTATAAAAAATCAAGAAAAAATACCATTTGGGTCTACGCCTCCATAAGCAGCAAGGTCCATCAACAGAGCTTCAATTTCCTGAGATCGAAAAGCTAAACTAGTTTATTTAGCCTCAGAAAAACAAGATTGGGGAAGTTCAAGTTTTTCATTACTCTGTTTACTGCCAAAAACATCAGCCAAAAAGGTTGCCTTTTCTTTTGGACAGTGAGTGACTGAGCCATCTGGTTTAATTAAAGGAGGAACTGTTGTATCTACACCAAAGAGTACAGATTTAAGGGTAGAACACCATTTATGCTCCTGAGTTGTATTAGAAAGGGTTTCATATCACTAATAATGAAATCAAGGCATGATCAGATATCCCGAATGGAGAACCAACCCTTCAAGTTATAATGCTAGGGGAGTCAGTGTATACGAGGTCCAAGCAATTACAAGAACTGAGTTGCTTCACTTATGATTTGCTCACAACCTGATTCGGAGGCAAAGTCTAAAGCTCTTAAGCCATGGCGATTGGTAGGAGATATAGAACTTAACCACTCCTTATGGTGAGCATTAAAATCACAAACAAAGACAAAAGAAGCTTTCTATCATCATATTGTATCTTAGTCATATTGGTAAGAAGACAATCAAAGATAGAATCATCCATGTCTGGATTCCGGTATATCGGATGCAAATAAATGTTGTTATGCCTGCCACAAACCTTTATTACCTGAATCTCATAACATCTACATTCATAGAAGGACTTTTGAGAAACAGGGTACTCGGTCCTAATATACACCAACATTTCCATGGCCTTAGGGATGGAATCACGTTTCAACATAATTGGCTTCTTAAGACCAATTATAAGGAGCTCCGATGAGTGCCTCATATTAGAAACCAATGTTTCTGAGCACAAAAGAATATCATACTGTCTGGACGCAACTGTAAGGTCTTAATATTTGCATAAAGACCACGAATATTACAATACAGAAGACGACATTGACGAAATCTAGGACGTACTAGTCCCGGATTTTGCTCAATGTCTCCAGACAGCATGAGAATTATTAGTAATTAAAAAGAGACATCATACATAAAAAGTATATTAACAAGAATTATAACAAATACTATATGTACAGAATTATAAATAAAGTGATTGATGAAACCCATAGACTATGGTAAAAAGTCAGAAAAACTGGTCAACATGGAGGAGCCCATACATCATGTAAGGCTAAATACCCTCCAGGATAGCAACTTCAACTGAAGGAAGGACAGTAATGATTTTGAGAAGTAAAAGAATCAGATAAAGAAAAGACATCCTCTGGATAAACCACCAAGCATCCATGGCCCTTCTATTAAGCCTGCCCAACACACCATTTCAAAAAAACAAGAGGAAGAAAAAAAATAAGATAACATATTGTGTCCGAGTGTACCCTCAAGCAAGAGAACTCCAACCCAAGACAGTGGAAGACCATGGTTCAGACGCTGTGGCACTACCTAAGAGTAGAGAACAAGTGTTAAATTTTGGAGTGTTCTTCTCCTAGAAGAGCTGCTTACCATAGCTAAAGAGTCTCTTTTACCCATACCAAGAGGAAAGTACACTGAACAATTGCAGTACAGTAATTAACCCCTTATGTCATGAAGTATTTAGTATTCTCATTGTTTTCAGGTGTATGAGGAAAGACGAGAATCTGTAAAGAATAGGCAAGACTATTCGGTGAATGTGTAGGCAAAGAAAAAATAAGCCGTAACCAGAGAGAGGGGTCCAATGCATTACTGTCTAGCCAGTCAAGGGATCCAATAACTCTCTAGTGATACTTCCTCAACCGGCGGCTGGTGCCCTGGCCAACCTACTACCTACTATAGTAGGTACAAACATGATATTTGTCAGAAACAAAGAATTTATGTATCCCAAGAATACTTAAAAAGTGTTTAGGTATACCTGTATTTGAATAAGAGATAATGGCTCCACTGCCGAAAATATCAGCTTCCCCCACCGTTGCCCTTCCTCCAAACTCTACAGCGAAAAGGAATTACTGAGCTATGGGGTGGGGTGAGTCATCTTAAAAAAAAAGAAAAATTGGTGCTTCTTCTATGGGCACTCACTTCATTCACGACAATAATTGGTGAGAAATAGATAATAATAGGGATTTTCTTCATTGGAAACTTGCACTGATAGTCATCATTCCTTTTACGATCATTTTTTTTTCTCTAATGTTACAGATAACAGAGTATTGACAGAAGCATTGTACGGATTAGATAATGAACATATATCTTAGTATTTTTTTATCATTTATTTCAAGAGTTAAATTAAGAATTGATACGTATACATAAAACTTATGTAGAATTCAGAATTTCAACAAATATATTCCTATAAATCTCAACTTTTCCAAATACATTAATTTCTTAATATACTA
>NC_090767.1:32082747-32085428 GCF_036898095.1 Palaemon carinicauda
AGAGGATTGACATGATAAGAATAGAGAGAGAGGATTGAAGTGACAGGGAAGAAGAGAAGATTCACATGATAAGAATAGAGAGAGAGGATTAAAGTGACAGTGAAGAAAGAAAGGATTGATATGATAAGAATATAGAGAGAGGATTGAAGTGACAAGGAAGAAAGAAAGGATTGAAGTGACAGGGAAGAAAGAGATGATTGACATGATAAGAATATAGAGAGAGGATTGAAGTGAGAAGGAAGAAAGAGAGGTTTATGACCGTGATTTAATGGGAACTGGAGGAGAGAGAGAGAGAGAGAGAGAGAGAGAGAGAGAGAGGAGAGAGAGAGAGAGAGGAGAGGAGAGAGAGAGAGAGAGTGCCTGGGGAATCATACCCAATGTTAAGCTGTGTTTGTTGATCCTATCGAACAAATTCTGGATTGCAGAAGAGGATTGGACTGGATTGGTTATAGGAAATTTGAAGACATAGAGTAAGATGATGACACTGTCCTTATTAGCAAAACACATAAGGAGTTTGCAAAGCTTGAATACAAGAATGTATGAATTTTGTTGAGAGTCCTGCATTGTTAGGGAGTTCCTCTCAACTATGTAAATTTATTCAAGTCTGTTCATAAGCAGAGCAAACAGTTGATTAATCACTAAAGAATGTGTTGTCACCAATGTTTTTTTATCATCCTTATGGATTTTGTAATACAAAGAAGAGTAGGGGATGGTGGAGAAGGATTGGAATGTCCTGGTAATAGGAAATTAGCTAACCTATAGTATGATAATGATGTTCTGATTAGCAGGATACCACAGGACTTGAAAAGCTATCTTAGCAAAATGCATGAAATATCTCATGAGGCTGGGATTAAGATAAATAGAAGAAAGAAAGAGATGATGAGAACGAAATATGCAATGGAAGATGAAATACGAGTATCATTGGAAGAAGAAAGGGTTATTGTGGTGGAATCATTAAAACATTTAAGAGCTATGATCTCAAATACAGAATCTCTGGAATTGGGGGTTTAATGGAATATCGAGAAAAGCAAATCAGCCAATAACTATATTAGATAAAATAAAAAAATCAAATCGCCTTAAATTATAAATAAAAATCAGGCTACATATCAATTTAATAAGATCGGTGGTCTTTTATATCTTTGTATAACAATGAAAAAACTTCATTTTTTTATGCATTTCAGAATAAGACTGCAAAAGAATATAGGGAGATAATTAACAGGTTAGGATTATAAATGAAACAGTAAGAGAGATAATTCATGTGTCATATATGGATAAGATCATGGTGAGGGGTAGAGGGAGTTGGTTTGGCCATGGTCTTTGTACTCCCCAGGAGGGATTAGTTCACCAAACTTTCATCTGGATTTCACAAGTCACCAAAATTGTTGGAAGACTATGAAGCATATAGTATAAAATGATGAATGGAAAAATATTAATTTAAAAGTTCAGGAAAGAAATGATTGGCGGAATCTTATCAAGGCCCTTGGCATTAATAGGCGTGAAAGGATATGATATGATATTATGTATATATATATATATATATATATATATATATATATATATATATATATATATGTATATATATATATATATATATATATATATATATATATATATATATATATATACATATATATATATATATATATAATATATATATATATATATATATATATATATATATATAAATTTTACCTCATAAAGAGGGATCGAGGCCGGACCCTTTTTAAATGAAAGGCCAGGTCTCTTCCAACCATGCCACCAGAGGCTCAAAAGAAGCCAGAACCTAACGGCTACCTGCAGTTCAGGATTTACATGGTGAAACATCAGTCTCTTACCATGGTTGGAAGCAACCTGGCTTTTCATTTGAAGGGCCTAGGGTTTGATCCCAAGTATAAGGTAGGAATTTATTTCTATTGAACACAATATTGTCTTTATTATCATCCATATTGACTCATTAAGGGTAATTCCAACTAAAAAAAAAAAAACTTTCAATATTGTGCCAACTAGTGGGCCAGGAATTCGGGGAAAACTCGCTGGTAAGAGATTTATGTTTCGCCAGGTAAATCCTGAACCGCAGGTAGCAGTTAGGTTCCGACTTCTTTTGAGCCTTTGGTGGCATGGTTGGAAGCGACCTAGCCTTTCATTTGAAGGGGTTAGGGTTCGATCCCAAGTATGAGGTAAAAAATATTTCTATTTGAAAATGATAGTGTGTTGATTATCATCCTCACACAGACACACACACCACACACACACACACACACACCACATATATATATATATATATATATATATATATATATATATATATATATATATATATATATATATATATATATATATATATGAATGTTTTTACTCATTGCTATGAACGGCTAAGTTATACTAGTCAAGGCCCCCCATGCTATGTTTGTTTCCTTTGAGCTTTCAGACCAGTCTCCCACCATGACTAATCCACTGTGACTAGCAGGGTGCAGTTAGTTACATCCCATTAGAAATCTCTGGACTTGAAAAATGTCACATATGGTAATTGAACCTTGCAACATACAAATATCCATTGAAGAAGATCTTGCTGTGTTACTATAAGATATATAAAGAAAAAAAATATTTAGGATATAATGATAAGAGTGAAATTAGAACTTAGGAATCCTATATGTACCATAGAGATGGCCCTATATTTCGCT
>NC_090767.1:32085928-32100928 GCF_036898095.1 Palaemon carinicauda
ATACATAATAACAAGACAGAAATAACACCTGAACCACAATAATACAATAATAAATTATACACACTCAATCTTAACTCCCTGTAAAAGAAAACAATTACACGATTACAGAAAGGTCATCAACACATGCATACTAAATGGAGAGAGGGTCCAGAAAGGAGAAGGCCAACGAAAAGTGAGAACATCCTAACAAATACAAACTAAATATCCCTATCAAATTGACGATGGCTGGTGTGATTCAAAGGCTTTCACAAGCTCCACTAATGACGTCAGCTGTCTATCAACGGTCGTGATCACGATACTTTAACAGGTATAAATATTATTACCTTGGGACAGAGAGGTCCCCTTGGCTTTTACTGAACCAAGGGCAGTGCACAAAATGTTAAGATGAACTGGATCCTCGCTGCAGAGAATGGATATCCAAAGAAAGCTAAATAGCTTCACACTGTAGCTCTGCAATGGCGAGGAGTAAATATAATCCAGTAGCAAATGTCGTGCCCTTCAATGTTGGAGGCTCAGAAACACACTAAGGAACCATCCTCAAAAAAAGCCCCTCCAAAACTCCGTTCACGCAGGAGCGCAGCCACGTAATCCACACCACTTGAAAATATAAAACAGCCGTTAGTCCATTATAAACACTAACATAACCACCAGTGAAAAGACAAACTATCAAAAAAAAAAATAAACAATAAGTCTACAATATATTAAACCTTATACATCTATAAAAACTTAAATAATTTAGAAAAATAAAGCAATAATATTACACCTCCTCACCCAACCAAAAAAAAAAAAATTTCCAATTTTTTTTTTTTTCTAAAGTGATTTAAATTACAACATACAGGTTATCACATTATGAAATATTAAACCAACACTCAAAAATATTAAATATTAAACCAACACTCAAAAATAATTATTAAACAAATTGCAAAAACATGACAAACAAAAGGAAAGAGGGGGGCAAGTACCAAGGTTTGCAGCTCACAAGGATAGCAATATATAACCGATACTAAAAAAAATCTTAAACCTAAATTAATCACAAGTAAACTTTCCAAAACCAGAAAACCAAAACATCACCATCTGATAAATAGGTACCCAACCTAAAAATTTCACATCACTCATATCGTTAATAAACTTAATTAAGAGTCATTGCACTAACAACCGGATTCTGTATATATAGTCCAAAAGCTATAACCTTTTCCACACACAATACACTGTTCCTTTTCAGGGATACACCTCACTCACTATCAATAAATGTTGATCACAAAAACCACTGTCTATTTCAGTGTTATATATCACACTTATCACCATAGTGTCCAATACATACACACACACCGAACGACACAGAGAAGACCACCACAAGACTCCCCTGCGCAAACAAACAAACAAAATCGATGAAGCGTAATTATTAGCCTGAAAATACAGAATACCAGATTAGTGCCTATCTCTTTTCTTAGCTTATTATAAACCTTATCGTACCTGAAACCTCTAAACCTTAGTAGATTAACCTTAACTCAGTCTAGGGTACCACTCATACACCAGCCTGTAGCGCCTAAAAAACGGCTGTTGTGCTACAGACCCGTGAGCCCATGACCCATCTAATTAATCAATCATTAGAAAGTACCAGTGATCACCCTCACCTTTTAACCTTAAAGATCCCATATAATATACCCAGAACATTATAGCCTTCTGTAAACAAACCATGATTAATAAATCTTAAATATACATTTACTTCTACTCACTACGTGCCCACTTCAACAGCACACACACCATAATTAGAACGATACAGATACTACCTTTAATAACTGCATAGCCCTCTGTCAATCAACTAATATTCAACGCTGCGAGAGAGAAAATCGGCAACAATATTATCTTTTCCTGGGATGTGGGAAAATTCTAAATTCCACTCTTGCAGCATGAGACTCCACCTCATCAATCGTTGATTTTTATTTTTGTATCTGCTGATGAAGGTCAGGGGATTATGGTCTGTCAAGACCTTAATAGGTGTATCTGAGGAGGAGAGATAAACCTGAAAATGGTTAATAGCAAATACTAAAGCAAGAGTCTCTTTCTCCACAGTGGAATACCTACGTTGGGCGGAGGACAATTTTTTTGAAAAGAATGCGACAGGATGAGAAACTCCCTGCTCGTCATTCTGCAACAACACCGCTCCTACACCAACGTCACTTGCATCCGTGGCAAGAGAAAAAGGAAGGTCAAAATCAGGAGCTCTCAAGACAGGGAAATTAATTAAAACTCTTTTTAAATTATCAAAAGCCCTTTGCGTTTCATTCGTCCAGACAAATGCTACATTCTTTCTCAAGAGATTTGTTAACGGATCGGCTATATCCGAAAAATTCCTAACAAACCTTCGGTAGTACCCACTCAAACCAAGGAATCTTCTGACATCCCTCCTACATTTAGGGACTACCATATTTTCAATACTTTCGATATTGGCCTGCTTAGGAGCAACTTTACCATTACCAACCTCATGACCCAAATATACCACCTTCGCCTTTGCGAAATCGCTTTTCTTTAAATTAATTACCAAATTTGCCTTTTTCAACACCTCAAATAGTGCCCTAATACGTTTTAAATGGGTTTCCCAATCATCGCTATAAATAACAATATCATCAATATACACAACACATCCTTCTAAACCATGGACTAAAGTATTCATTAACCTCTGAAAGGTAGCAGCCGCGTTCTTCATACCAAACGGCATAACTTTACATTGAAACAATCCCTGTGGTGTTACAAAAGCAGACAGGGCCCTTGCCCGCTTTGAAAGAGGAACTTGCCAATAACCTTTCAACAAATCGAATTTGCTAATGTATTTGGCCTTCCCCATTCGATCAATACAATCCTCAATTCGAGGTAATGGATAACAATCAGATTTAGATAACTCATTCAACTTACGGTAATCAAAACATAACCTGAAATCACCGTCGGATTTCTTTACCAATACAACAGGTGATGACCAAGGACTTTGACTAGGTTCAATTAGGTCATGTTTTAGCATATAATCCACTTCCTTTGCTACAACCTCATTTTTGAAGGGATTCAACCTGTAAGGAGATTGTTTCACAGGAGTGGCGCTACCTACCTCTACATCATGTTCAAGGACCGAAGTCCTACCCGGTACATCCGAAAATAATTCTTTATAATTAGATACTAAATTTTTCAAAGACCTTTGTTCTTCCTTACTTAAATGTGAAATTACTCCCGAAAATTTTTCCAAAGACTTTCTATTATCCGACCGCCATTCACACCCATTAAAACAATTATCATCAATACCCTCCCCCTCTGAAAAAGAAAAATGGTTATTGTTCTCAGAATCTACCGTGTTCCCAATAGTTGCCACAGGAATGACTTTTTCCCGTTCCATATAAGCTTTCAACATATTTACATGACACAGTTGAAAAGGTTTCCTTCTTTGAGGTGTCTCCACTAAATAGTTAACTTCACTTACTTTTTTCAAAATTTTCCAAGGACCTGAAAAAGAAGCTTTCAATGGATTCCCTGGGAAGGGTAACAAAACCAATACTTTATCGCCTACCGCAAAGTCGCGTGCCTTGGACCTTCTATCAAAGAAAAACTTCATTCTTTTTTGGCTACATAATAAGTTTTCACCCGCAAATTTCCAAGCCTTGGTTAATTTATCGCCTAGATTAGACACATAATCCAATAAATTAACCTCAGGGACGTCTCCCTCCCAAGACTCACGAACCACATCAAGAGGACCTCGAACACAATGGCCAAACACAAGGCTGAAAGGCGAAAAACCTAAAGACTGACTTGGGACAGAACGAAAAGCGAACAACAAATAAGGTAATTCCTTATCCCATTCAGAACCATTAATCAAACAATATTTCTTTACCATGGATTTCAGGGTCTGATGAAATCTCTCCAGAGCTCCCTGGCTTTCCGGATGATATGGAGAAGAGGTCACATGTTTTATATTTAACTCTGCCATTTTATCTTTGAAATACCTGCTAACAAAATTAGAACCACAATCCGATTGAATAATCTTAGGCATCCCAAACCTGGTAAAAAAGTCAATTAGTACATCTACAATTTTAACACTTTTTATTGTACGTAGTGGTATTGCCTCGGGATATCGAGACATCCTATCCATGATTGTCAAAATATATTCATTACCACTACGCGTCTTCGGTAATGGTCCAACCACATCAATAATGACTTCCTTAAAAGGTTCGGAAACTACAGGAATAGGACATAGAGGCGATTTTGGAATCCGCTGATTTGGTTTACCGTCCCTCCGGCACACATCACAACTATTGACAAACTTCTTTACATCTGCCTTCAACTTCGGCCAATAATAATTCCCTAACAATTTGCAAGAAGTTTTATGAATTCCAAAATGGCCGGCCAGACCACTTTCGTGCGCCAACGACATTAACTCCTTCCTGTAACCAAAAGGAACCATTATCTGTTTCACAATTTCATAATCAACATTATCCACCCCAATAGGCCTACTCAACCTATATAAAATATTATTAAATATCTTAAATTTGGGACCAGTCATATCAGACACCTCACCTGACTCGATAGAGAGTTCCCGAAACTCCTTTTTCTGGGCTTTGATTAGCTCTTCAGTAGTCCAATTTAACTTGTCCGTTAACATTCCAAGATCTACAGCTAGGCTATCACTACGATCTAAACTACTTAAATCTACATCAATTGTTGACTCTGCAGCGTCAACAATTCTAGCACTAGAACGAGTAACTGCTGCTACTTCACTATTAGGGTTTATCAATATCGGACAATTATTATTCTTCATAGCCACATCATTCCCTAACACAACATCAACCTCCTTAACCGGGAATTTATCAACTATGGCCAATTTCAAATTCCCTGCAAAGGAAGGGCAGATTAAATTAAAATTTTCAATAGCATATGACTTTACAGAATCAGGAAAACCAGCCAATAACACAAATTCCCCACTTTTGGGTACAAAATTACAAGGTAATGCCTCCCTTAGAATCAAAGACTGAGCTGCCCCGGTATCACGCAAAATACGCACTCGTCTTTTCTCGGAAGAATTGGCGAAGGAGACACTACCGAAAGACAAATATCTGTCAAAACAACCAGGTAGTCATTGATCAGCGGATGTTGTTGGGGTAGGTTCTCTCTCTCTCTCTTCCACACCCATCACTGGCCTAACATTAGCATTTTGAGATTTTCTAAACGCATAACACATACTCTTTACGTGCCCCTTCTTATTGCAAAAGAAGCACGTCAATGTTTTCAATTTCTCTGGATTATATATATTTGGCCTATTGCCTCTGTTAGGAGAAAAATTATTATTAGCGTTACCCTGATTATTATTACTTCCCTGATTATTTCTACTAAACACCTTAGCATTATTATTCCTACCCGTCTTAACCCAACCAGAATTCACCTTTGTCGTTACTCCCCCTAACTCACTCTTATGAGACAAGCAATATTCGTCACTAGCGATGGCTACCTCCTGAACAGTCTCGAGTTTTAACTCTTCGAGGTGGACCTTCAGTTTATCCGGGACACACCTTTTAAACTCCTCCACCAACATTAACTCCTTCAATTTCTCAAAATCTCCCACCTCCTTGGACTTGAACCAATCGCTAGCATACTGTTCCTTCGCCCTGGCAAATTCAACATAAGTTTGTTCCCTACATTTTTCTAAGTTCCGGAAGCGTTGCCTATAAGCTTCAGGGACTAACTCATAGGCCTTCAAGACAATAGCCTTCACACTCTCATAATCTGCTGATAGATCCTCCTCCAGCGTTACATATACCCTCTGAGCTCTTCCAACCAATTTACTTTGTATAAGAGTGGTCCAATACTCTTGGGGCCACTCCAACCTTGCAGCAATCCTCTCAAACGATACAAAAAACTCTGCTACATTATTTTCTTCGAATTTAGGTACAAATTTGAGAGCCTGCGATAAATTAATAGCAGGAGTTACTAACCTATTTGGGGAATGGGCGGGGGAAAAAGAAACTGGGTTTCTCATAGCAATCTCATGCTGCCTCTCTTTTTCTCTTTCCCCTGCCTTAAACTTTTCCATTTCAAATTCCATTTGTCTCAGGGCAATTTGCCTATCCAAAATTTCTACTGACACTACATTATCAGGTTTCACCTCTTGTTCCCCACTTGTCTTTACAGTCTTAACATAATCATAAATTTGCAATAGCAATACACCCTTTCTAATGGACACATCATATTCCAATTCAAAATGCTCTGCAACAATTTCCAAGTCTTCCCTATTTAACTCTGCCAACCTCTCTTGCCACCCCTCTCCTCTAAGGAGTTCGAATACGTTAACAGCCATGATCACTTATTCACACAAAACACTAAATTTACATAAAACAACACCGAGGAGGTGAAAATACACTGCCTGAAAAAAAAAATTACCCCAAGAATTAACTTTGCACAAACAGGTGAATACTCAGGAACGAACAATCCTGCCACGGTCGCCACTTGTGATGGCTGGTTTTGACCACCACTCAAAACAATACACTTATCAAATAGTATTCACCATCATACAGTACTAAGTCCACTAAAGGTGGAATAGTAACCAAATATCAATACGAGTGCAAAGTCAACTCAAGGGGACGAAGAAAATACCACAAAAATTTCCTTAATTTTAATACATAATAACAAGACAGAAATAACACCTGAACCACAATAATACAATAATAAATTATACACACTCAATCTTAACTCCCTGTAAAAGAAAACAATTACACGATTACAGAAAGGTCATCAACACATGCATACTAAATGGAGAGAGGGTCCAGAAAGGAGAAGGCCAACGAAAAGTGAGAACATCCTAACAAATACAAACTAAATATCCCTATCAAATTGACGATGGCTGGTGTGATTCAAAGGCTTTCACAAGCTCCACTAATGACGTCAGCTGTCTATCAACGGTCGTGATCACGATACTTTAACAGGTATAAATATTATTACCTTGGGACAGAGAGGTCCCCTTGGCTTTTACTGAACCAAGGGCAGTGCACAAAATGTTAAGATGAACTGGATCCTCGCTGCAGAGAATGGATATCCAAAGAAAGCTAAATAGCTTCACACTGTAGCTCTGCAATGGCGAGGAGTAAATATAATCCAGTAGCAAATGTCGTGCCCTTCAATGTTGGAGGCTCAGAAACACACTAAGGAACCATCCTCAAAAAAAGCCCCTCCAAAACTCCGTTCACGCAGGAGCGCAGCCACGTAATCCACACCACTTGAAAATATAAAACAGCCGTTAGTCCATTATAAACACTAACATAACCACCAGTGAAAAGACAAACTATCAAAAAAAAAAATAAACAATAAGTCTACAATATATTAAACCTTATACATCTATAAAAACTTAAATAATTTAGAAAAATAAAGCAATAATATTACAATATATATATATATATATATATATATATATATATATATATATATATATATATATATGTATATATATATCTATATATTTATATGTATGTATATATATATATATATATATATATATATATATATATATATATATATATATATATATATATATATATATATATATATATATATATATATACACACACAAACACACACACATACACATATATATATAAATATATATATATATATATATATATATATATATATATATATATATATATATATATATATATGTATATATATGTGTGTGTGTGTGTGTATATTCATCAGCATCATCTCCTACGCCTATTGACGCAAAGGGCTTCAGTTAGATTTCACCAGTCTTCTCTGTCTTGAGCTTTTAAATATTTACTTCTCCAATCATTCTCTCATACTTCACGCTTCATAGTCTTCAGCCATGAAGGTGTGGGTCTCCTAGTTCTTCTAATACCCTGTGGATCTCATTTTAAAGTTTGTTGAACAAACCTCTCCTGGGTAGTGCGAAGAGCTTGACCAAACCATCTCCATCTGCCCCTTACCATGATCTCATCCACATTAGGCATTCAAGTAATCTCTCTTATAGTGTCATTCTTAATCCTCCTCCGAGGGTTTTGTTCTGAAATCTACCAAATCGGTTGGATATTGTTTCGTTGTCGCACCCCGATTCATGTCCATACAATAACACCGATCTCACTAAACTAATATATAGCCTGATATTTATAAGAAGCTTCATAGGATTTGATTCCTGAACTTTATTTGACATAGCCATTGTCGTATTTGCTTTTTTTTAATCCTTTATTATATTCCAATTCTAAAGACCCTGTATCAGAGATCATAGCTCACAGTCCTGAATATTTAAATGATTTTACCTCATTAATCCTTATTCCCCGCAATTAGATTTCATCTTCCATTGGATATTACGTTCTCATCATATATGTCTATCACTATTCATTTTGAGCCTAACCTCCTGAGATATTTCATGCATTCCGGTAAGTAAGCATTGCATATACTGGGGTATTTTGCTAATATCAGCTTTATCAGTATACTCTAGGTCATCAAGTTTCATATTACCAATCCAGCCCAATCCTTCTCCACCATCTCCAACTGTTCTATGCATTACAAAATCTATGAGGAGGATAAACAACATATGTGATAACACATTCCCTTTGAGTACCATAGTATCCTCTGGAAATCTATTTGATAGGACTCCAATATAATTACCTCTGTACTTACTATGCTCATAAACAGACTTAATCAAATTTGCATATCTAAGAGGAACTCCATAATAACGAAGAACTTTCCTCAAAATTGGCCAATGCACACTATCAAAGGCTTTTTCATAGTCCACAAATGCCATCAGAAATTGTCTCATATATATTACATATTGCTGTACAACAAGTCTTAAAATGTTTTACCTTTTCTGAATCCTGCTAGTTAATCTCCTTCTCTCTGTAGAATAGGTACATTATATGTTTCCATGACAACTAAGGTAATGTGATGTCTCTGTAATTATTCCAATCAGACAAATCTCTTATTTGTAGCCATTTTTCGAACTCTCGTAGCTCCTATTCGTCAACATTTGCCTCTTCATTCCAAATTCTACATAATAATCTTGTAAGTATTCCGGGAGTCATTTCATTTTTGGCCATAATGGAAGAGTCGTTGTTACTTTCTGGTCGGGAACATTCACAAGTAATGATTATGATGAAATAATTGTGGAAATATTCTTGCTTACAGTTATAGCTATGATTATTCTTAATCGGCTTCCTATCGTTTTTGTGATTGACAATAGTATGATTCATAAGAGTCCATGGGGGAAAAAAACCCTTTTAAATTATCCCTTAGAAATGGACGTTATAGTTGAACAACAAAGGGGTGTGCCCTAAATTCCATAGAGAAACTTATATCAATTAGGTAAACAGCAAAACAACTAAGCCAGCCATCGAAACGAAAGCCTTTTGAGGTAATGGAGTCTAATCCACGTGACTCGAAAATATGAGAAAATCTAGTTATTGGAATGCCTGGCCGTCTAATGAAGTTATTGATGCTGGAGGTAGATGGACATCTGACTAAAAACAGCGGTTTTAATAACTTTTTCATTTTGTATATTATTTATATACTTGAATAATAAATGCCTTTATTCAATTATAGATTGATATCTACTATTAGTTTTCGCGACTAATTAAAAATCCAATTAAGATGGAATTAATCTAGTAAAACTTACAAAGTAAATATATATATATCACATTATTTAGTATATTCAGAAATTAATGTATTTGGAAAAGTTGAGATTTATAGGAATATATTTGTTGAAATTCTGAATTCTACATAAGTTTTATGTATACGTATCAATTCTTGATTTAACTCTTGAAATAAATGATAAAAAAATACTAAGATATATGTTCATTATCTAATCCGTACAATGCTTCTGTCAATACTCTGTTATCTGTAACATTAGAGAAAAAAAAAATGATCGTAAAAGGAATGATGACTATCAGTGCAAGTTTCCAATGAGGAAAATCGCTATTATTATCTATTTCTCACCAATCATTGTCGTGAATGAAGTGAGTGCCCATAGAAGAAGCACCAATTTTTCTTTTTTTTTAAGATGACTCACCCCACCCCATAGCCCAGTAATTCCTTTTCGCTGTAGAGTTTGGAGGAAGGGCAACGGTGGGGGAAGCTGATATTTTTGCCAGTGGAGCCATTATCTCTTATTCAAATACAGGTATACCTAAACACTTTTTAAGTATTCTTGGGATACATAAATTCTTTGTTTCTGACAAATATCATGTTTGTACCTACTATAGTAGGTAGTAGGTTGGCCAGGGCACCAGCCGCCGGTTGAGGAAGTATCACTAGAGAGTTATTGGATCCCTTGACTGGCTAGACAGTAATGCATTGGACCCCTCTCTCTGGTTACGGCTTATTTTTTCTTTGCCTACACATACACCGAATAGTCTTGCCTATTCTTTACAGATTCTCGTCTTTCCTCATACACCTGAAAACAATGAGAATACTAAATACTTCATGACATAAGGGGTTAATTACTGTACTGCAATTGTTCAGTGTACTTTCCTCTTGGTATGGGTAAAAGAGACTCTTTAGCTATGGTAAGCAGCTCTTCTAGGAGAAGAACACTCCAAAATTTAACACTTGTTCTCTACTCTTAGGTAGTGCCACAGCGTCTGAACCATGGTCTTCCACTGTCTTGGGTTGGAGTTCTCTTGCTTGAGGGTACACTCGGACACAATATTTTATCTTATTTTTTTTCTTCCTCTTGTTTTTTTGAAATGGTGTGTTGGGCAGGCTTAATAGAAGGGCCATGGATGCTTGGTGGTTTATCCAGAGGTTGTCTTTTCCTTATCTGATTCTTTTACTTCTCAAAATCATTACTGTCCTTCCTTCAGTTGAAGTTGCTATCCTGGAGGGTATTTAGCCTTACATGATGTATGGGCTCCTCCATGTTGACCAGTTTTTCTGACTTTTTACCATAGTCTATGGGTTTCATCAATCACTTTATTTATAATTCTGTACATATAGTATTTGTTATAATTCTTGTTAATCTACTTTTTATGTATGATGTCGTTTTTTAATTACTAATAATTCTCATGCTGTCTGGAGACATTGAGCAAAATCCGGGACTAGTACGTCCTAGATTTCGTCAATGTCGTCTTCTGTATTGTAATATTCGTGGTCTTTATGCAAATATTAAGACCTTACAGTTGCGTCCAGACAGTATGATATTCTTTTGTGCTCAGAAACATTGGTTTCTGATATGAGGCACTCATCGGAGCTCCTTATAATTGGTCTTAAGAAGCCAATTATGTTGAAACGTGATTCCATCCCTAAGGCTATGGAAATGTTGGTGTATATTAGGACCGAGTACCCTGCTTCTCAAAAGTCCTTCTATGAATGTGGATGTTATGAGATTCAGGTAATAAAGGTTTGTGGCAGGCATAACAACTTTTATTTGCATCCGATCTACCGGAATCCAGACATGGATGATTCTATCTTTGATTGTCTTCTTACCAATATGACTAAGATACAATATGATGATAGAAAGCTTCTTTTGTCTTTGTTTGTGATTTTAATGCTCACCATAAGGAGTGGTTAAGTTCTATATCTCCTACCAATCGCCATGGCTTAAGAGCTTTAGACTTTGCCTCTGAATCAGGTTGTGAGCAAATCATAAGTGAAGCAACTCAGTTCTTGTAATTGCTTGGACCTCGTATACACTGACTCCCCTAGCATTATAACTTGAAGGGTTGGTTCTCCATTCGGGATATCTGATCATGCCTTGATTTCATTATTAGTGATATGAAACCCTTTCTAATACAACTCAGGAGCATAAATGGTGTTCTACCCTTAAATCTGTACTCTTTGGTGTAGATACAACAGTTCCTCCTTTACTTAAACCAGATGGCTCAGTCACTCACTGTCCAAAAGAAAAGACAACCTTTTTGGCTGATGTTTTTGGCAGTAAACAGAGTAATGAAAAACTTGAACTTCCCCAATCTTGTTTTTCTGAGGCTAAATAAACTAGTTTAGCTTTTCGATCTCAGGAAATTGAAGCTCTGTTGATGGACCTTGCTGCTTATGGAGGCGTAGACCCAAATGGTATTTTTTCTTGATTTTTTATAAAGACTCCAGATTTCCTAGCTCCAAAGTTATCTGTTATTTTGCGCAAGTTAGAAAGAGGAGGAGTTTTAGCACTTGTTGGAGAATTGGTAATGTTACTCCTTTATGTAAATGTGTTTGCGGTATCTCAAGTCGAACTGATTTCCTCCCAATTTCCATAACTCCCATATTATCTAAATTATTTTAACATCTTTTGGCAAAACGTCTTAATAGGTTTTCTGAAGGTGATCATTTATTCCCTAATTTGCAATTTGGTTTTCGTAAAGGCCTTGGAGCATGTGATGCTCTTCTTACAATCTCCAATGCTGTACAGAAATCCCTTGATTGTGGTCTGGAAGTTCGTATGATGGGCCTTGATTTTAGTGCTGCCTTTGACCGTGTTAATCATGAGGCCCCTGTTTTCAAACTCAAACAGTTGGGAGTGGGTGGGTTGTTTCTTAGGAATATTATTGATTTCTTAAGAAATAGATCTGAAATAGTTGTTGTCGATGTGCACCATAGTGTGCATAGGAATGTGATATCTGGTGTTCCACAGGGTAGTGTTCGTGACCCATTCCTTTTCATTCTATATAAACATGACATGTGGTTTGGCCTAGAAAACAATCTTGTTGCATATGCAGATGATGCTACTCTCTTTGCATCAAATCCATCCCTGAATGTAGATCTGGGGTTGTTGAATCCTTTAATAGAGATCTAGCTAAAATTAGTGCATGGTGCAAATCATGGGGTATGAAGATGAATCCTAACAAAACTGAAAGTATGATTGTAAGTAGGTCAAGGTCAATGGCTCCTCAACATCCAGATCTTAGTATTGATAATGTTTCTTTAACTTTGTATGGCTCTTTTAAAATTCTAGGTGTGATTTTGAGAAACACATTAGGTCTGTGTCTTATACAATTTAAAAAGAAAATGGCCTATTGAGAAAGTCTTTCCAGATTTTCGGTGATCAATCTATTCTGAAGAAGTGTTTTAATTCTTTCATTCTACCTTGTTTCAAGTATTGTTTTCCTGTCTGGTCTTCAGCTGCTGAATCTCATCTTAATTTGTTGGATAGAAACTTACGGTCTATTAAATCTCTTATTCCTGATCTAGATATTAATCTTTGGCACCATCATCCAATTAGTTCACTATGCATGTTTTATAAGATTTTTTCATAACAGGGCCCATCCCTTACATTCAGATCTTCCTTGACAATTCCATCCTGTTCTTATTAGGCAGGCAGTTAATTATAATAGTAAGGCATACTCCACCACGAGGCTCAATACTACACAGTATTCCAGAAGTTTAAATCCAGATCTGACCAAGTTGTGGAATGATCTTCCTAATCGGGTAGTTGAATCAGTAGATCTTCATAAGCTCAAAGTTGCAGCAATTTTTTTTTATGTTGAACAGGCTAACAAAGGTCTTTTTATAGTTTATATGTGACATATCTGTTTTGACGCTGTTACTTTTTTTAAATGATTTTTTTTCTCATCATTTATTTATTTACTTATTTCCTTTACTCACTGGGCTATTTTTCCTTATTGGAGTCCTTGGGCTTATAGCATCTTGCTTTTCCAACAAGGGTTGTAGCTTGGGTAGTAAAAATGATAATAATAATAATAATAATAATAATAATAATAATAATAATAATAATAATAATAATAATAATAATAATAATAATAATAATAATAATATACCTGCCTTGGTGGTAAATAAATTTTTTTAGCTAAAAAAAAGATTTTACAAATATTCAAATGATTTTTAAAGGGTTTATTGGAAGTTATGTGAACTACTTGCATTTTAATATCGTGTGTGTGTGTATGTATATGTGCACGGTTCTGATTATCAATCAGTATACCAATGATTTATCCTACATGATAGCCTGTACATGTAGATCTTCATGATCATGTAGAAATATCAGAACCTCGCAACCCCAACCAACACTAGCCCCTGCAGTCTATATAAATTAGCAATATAAATCAAAAGAAAAAAAAAGGAAATAAATGTGAAAGACTCGTTTACTCTATGTAGATATGTCAAACTTATGCAGGTATGTGTGAGCTGTAGTGTATATTGATACCTATGTGAAGAGGCAAATGTTGATGGGGAATGACAAACACATATATGTGCATGTACAAATGCAGTTTGTTGTTGCATAGTGAGAAGAAAAAAATTACAACTCTCTCTCTCTCTCTCTCTCTCTCTCTCTCTCTCTCTCTCTCTCTCTCTCTCTCTCTCTCTCTCTCTCTATGATAATCAAGCGACTTACCAACTGTCTATATCCTGGCGAGATGAGGTGATGGTTACGTTACAAGACTCTCGGGTATAGGAAATAATGAATTAAATGTAATAGGCGTAACTCATGTTCAGTTCAAGGTTGGTAAGCGCACGCTTGCCGATACATTTGTTGTAGTACAAAACATTGATATGTATCCAGCTGTAATTATAGGAAACCCATCTATGGGCAATCAAAACATTATCTTAGCCCCTGCCAAGCACGGCGTGTATATCAAAGGAAAATTCTATAAGTCTTCTAATACTTTAAAATCATTTTTGGATAAAAAGGAGATGAAAAATAAAACAGTAACGTACGTTGAAGAACCAATAACTTGTCTCACTAATAAAGAAATAATATACACGACCCAACAGAATTCTCGTTCACCCGTAATATCATCTTGCACGCAATATATCGAGCCGAACGTGCCTTCGAATTTAATAGTGCAAGTAAAGAAAACATTACTAGGATCTGAAATATTAATCCTTTCCGACACTTTGAAAACTAACGGATTGTCTGTCACACAAGGGAATACAGCAATATCTGGGTTGTAGTGGATATTACAGGCGTTTTATACTCAATTATTCAATAACTGATCTTACGAAGAAGGGCGTAGATTTCATATGGTCTGAGCAGCATCAACAGGTGTTTAATACCTTGAAAGATGAACT
>NC_090767.1:32115928-32125928 GCF_036898095.1 Palaemon carinicauda
ACCTTATTGTGATTCATTTAAAGAAATTCCCCAACTGTTAAAAAACTTCAATGTAAATGTAGCATTTAAGAGTAAAAATACAATAAAAACAGCCTTAATAAAGAATTCTCCTGACATTACCAAGGGATGTGTATATCGTATTCCATGCAATGCTTGTGAAAAATACTATATTGGTCAAACTGGTAAAGCCTTAGAAAAGAGAATTGAACAACATAAGAAAAGTGTCAGGTATGCTCAAGATAATAATGCACTCTTTGCCCACGTTAGAGATAAAAATCACCCTATTAATTGGTCAGGTGCAAAGAAATTGGTTCATTCAAATAACTTAGTAGAAAGAAACATCATAGAGTCCAGTTTCATAAAAGAAACCTTTGAAAACAACTTGAATATTGGTCATGGAATGTATAAACTCGACGCCTTTATATGTAAAGAGATTTGTAAACTATATAAAAAAACATTAACCACTTAATGTAGAATTGAATGTATTGTGAATAATTAACGTCGGTGTGAAATTAATATTTAGACCTAAGCTACCATTCATTAAAAGAAACAATTATTTTATATAGTATGCATAAGTATATTGGCACTATATAATGTTATGCTAGATATAAGTATTGATATATACATGATTATATGTTTATGATATTAATGTTGTATACATATAAATGTATATATGCATAGGTATGTATGTGTATATATGTATACATGTATATATGTGTGTGTATTTGTATTGTATGTATGTATATATATGTATATGTGTATGTGTATGTATATGTATGTGTGTGTATGTATGTATATGTATATGTGTGTATGTGTATATGTATATGTATATATATATATATATGTATGTATATATATATATATGTATATATATATATATATATGTATGTGTATATGTATATGTATGTATATATATGTATATATATTTGTAATTTTGTGTATGTTTTGCTTATGTATTTATATAGATAAGGCTACCGCATTGACATATAAATAACTGTAATGAAAGTAAAATAAGAAGAAAACAAGAATATACCCGCCACTAGAAATGACCCTTTTTAGCAGGTGTCTAACGAGCTTTCGGACTCCGCCTACGCACACCTGAGTCAAGCCCAGGTAGCGGGTAAGGGAGTGTCATTGTTCTCTAAATCTCTATATGTATGTTCGTACTTTTGCTTTCCCTATAAAATGTAAGAAACCTCTCTCAATAAATCAGTCCTCTGAGGAAGTATCACGAAACTAGTCAGGACTCAAGTGTATATTCTGTATTTTCATTTTCCCTGTGGTTCTTCTGCATCTGAGCATCACGTTTTCCTGTGATTTTTACGCATATATATATATATATATATATATATATATATATTTATATATAGATATATATATATATATATATATATATATATATATATATATATATATATATATATATATATATTTATATATATATATATATATATATATATATATATATATATATATATATATATATATATATATATATCTATATATATATATATATATATATATATATATATATGTATATATGTATATATATATGGTGAGATGGCCATGTCGTCCTGATGGAAGTTCCTATAGGGTAGCTTCCTAGGGTATATTACAACTACGGCGATATTCCCAGAGAATTTACCTTAAGGTACCAGAATTCTAACTCCTGGAGCGAGTATCCCTCGTGAAAGGGATATCGCGATATATCAGAGGACGTATTCTAGACACGTCACATGGCAATCTACAACCTGGACAGAGATTTCGTCTCGTAGGAGGTGATTGACGAGATACGAATTCGGGAAAGAAAAAGGGGAGCCACTCCCAAGGCTTCCCTATCCCCCGATTCGTATGCGTGCCTGGCGCCAATCCTGGCGCCATCTGTATTCCTTGTAGCGTACACGAGGTGCTACAGATACTGTAAGTAGGGAGGGGTCCTACAGCCCTTTCTTAGAAAGGCAAGGGCGGGTCCATCAGGACGACATGGCCATCTCACCCAAAAATAGATTTTTCGCTTCGCTCAAAATCCGTTTTTTGGGCTCAAGCCATGTCGTCCTGATGGAAGTGTACCAGAGCATTACTGTATCTGTGGATTCTCAGAACGTGCCGTACTCCCCGGAGGTAATTTTTTCCCGGTCGACTAGACCTAGAGACCTAAGATGTTACCGTTATACATCTTTTCAACTAACTATAAACCATGTTAGAGCTTCCTGCCCCCTACAGGGAAGAGTCCTACTAGACTCTGGAAAAGTCTCGAAGAGTACATATATCTATGTATGAATACCAGGCAAGCTAATATAGTGGTCTCGCCCTATATTAAGTAAAGCATAGTTTGTAAAGGACCACTGCGTCAATATGAAATATCGACCAGTTTTCCGCACAATACTTGTATTGGACAAAGGTTTTATATCCGCATAGGAAGAAAACCAATGCAACATAGCTTGCATAAAGGAACAATTCTATTAGAATTATCCCAGATAAGGTACATAGAATGAATGCTAAATTATACCAATAAATTGACACAGGTGAAGGAGACGCAAGGTTCTCAAGAACCAGATTATTGACAGGCAGTAAATAGACAGGTTAACCACAATTATATATATATATATATATATATATATATATATATATATATATATATATATATATATATATATATATATATATATATATATATATATATATAAGAAGAGGATAACCCAAAACTTTAAGCATAAGTATGATTGTAAACAGAGCTTGTTTGTCTGAAAGAAAAAACATTAGATGCCACTTTTAAGATACCGAGGTATCAAAGTCATAAAAGCCTGTATTACAAATCAATGACATTAGCGTTAGAAACGCTCGGCACACATGTCTGCACTTATGCTAGGTTCACCTTCGGAAATGGAACAGTCTGGATAGGCAACACTGTGCCCTCACTTAGTTTGTAGTACAGTATGTAACTACACACTCACCCTGGAATTAATCGTCCCAATTAAGACCACTGTTCCTCGCAGAGTTAAACAGTAGGGTTAACACCGCGACCCACTGCTACCACAGATCTCTTTTAGTTCCTCTACTTGCTTCGCATAGTGGCGAAAGAACACTCTGGAAGACTTCCAGCCAGTGTATGAACGGAGATGTTCAAAATCCATACAATTAAAGAAATTTAAGAATGAGGCAACTTTCCTCGGATCGTGACCTGCGGGTGTATTGTCAGGATCCGTTCTGCGAATAAAATATGTGATTTTCGCTCTGAGTTGATTCAGAGATAAATTTGAGCCTGATGTTTCTCCCCTGAATAGTTGACCACCCTTGAAGTCTGAAGTTCTATGAAGATAGACCTTTAGGCATTCTACTGGACATAGAGATACATCTTCTTTCAGAGGGCAGATTCTCCAGGGACCCCACCTGTTGGTGGGTAACTCATTCTTGGCGAGAAACGTAGGATCCGGAAACAGGTTCAGTTCTTCCCCATCCAGGAACTGAACACGACCTGCCTCTCTCGAGAGGCTACAATCTCACTAACCCTGGCCCCGGACGCGAGTGCAAAATAGGAAAATAACTTTTTGTGTCAAATCCTTTAACGCACACTCTTCATTGCTCAACAGAGAAGCGAAATGAAGAACTTGTCTAAAGACCATGAAATGGGCTTTGGAGGTGCTGAAGGTCTGAGCCTAGCACAGGCTTTCGGGACTTTATTAAAGATCTCGTTACCTAGGTCGACCTGGAAGGCATATAGAATGGGTCTTGTCAAAGCAGACTTACACGCTGAAATCGTGTTCGCTGCCAACCCTTGACCATGGAGGTGGGGAAAAAAGATAAGCAGAAGTCTGTCAAGATCTTCTGCGGAATCTTCGCCTTGACAAAAGGCCACCCATTTTCTCCAAGATGACTCATATTGCCTTCTAGTAGATTTGCATTTATATTCCTCAAGGAAGTCTATACTGGCTTTCGAAATCCCGAAACGCTTTCTCACCGCTAGGGAGAGAAAATCATGAACTGCAGGGTCAGGGTTTTCTGTAATGAAGCGCAGACAGTTAACTTCTGGACTCGCTGGGTCAGAACTGGATCTGGTAGTGGTACAAACTTCAGCTACAGTTCCAATGCCAGGAGGAACCACACGCTGTTCGGCCACTTGTGGGCCACTATTGCCGCTACCCTTTGAAGGATCTCAGTTTGTTGAGGACCCTCAACAGAAGGTTGTGAGGAGGGAACAGATAAATCTTGGACCATCTGTTCCAGTCGAGGGACATCGCGTCCACTGCTTCCGCTAAGGGGTCCTCGTACGGGGCACGTACAGGGGCAACTTCTTGTTGTCTTTCGTCGCAAAGAGGTCTATCTGCAGTTCTGGGACTGATTCAGAATGAAGGAGAATGATCCTGCGTCTAAGGACCATTCCGACTCTATCGGTGTGAACCTGGATAGAGCGTCCGCTGTCACATTGCGGACTCCTTGAAGGTGAACTGCCGACAGGTACCACTTCTTCTTTTTCGCCAATCGGAAGACGGCCAACATCACCTGGTTGAGAGGTGGTGACCTCGATCCTTGTCGATTCAAGTATCTTACAACTACCTCGCTGTCTATTACCACTTTATGTGGAACGAATGACGCGGGGAGACTTTCTTTAAGGTAAGGAGCACTGCCCTAGCTTCTAGAAAGTTTTATGAGAAAGGTCTTGAATAGCCTGGACCAAGTCCCCTGGACTTTTTTCCGATGAGAGTGACCTCCCCATCCCTCCTTTGAGGCGTCTGAGTGAATCGTCACCGACGGGGGAGGTGGCTGAAGAAGAACCTGACTTCTTTAGATGTCTGGCTTGGGACCAAGGCCTGAGAAGAGTACTTAGCCGAAGCGGCTGGTCTTCTCAGATCTCTTCACGCGTTTGATGCATAACTTCTCCAAACTCCGATTGCATCCTTTAGCTGAGCTCTTAGCACTGGGTCTGTCACCGAAGCAAACTGGAGAGAGCGCAGTACTCTCTCCTGCTCGTGTCTTGATATCCTTTCGGAATCTTGAAGTCTCTTGACAGAACCCGCTATCTCCTTCCTTTTCTTCGCCGGGGTGGAGAAACGGTGTGACAAAAGGTCCCAGTGGATCTTAGCCACTGGAACTTTTGAGATGGAGAAAGTCGAGACTTTTTCTGTTGATCTTGAAGCCTAGGTACTCTAGGAACTGGATCACTTGGCTGGAAGCTTGCAAGCATTCTGTCTCGGATGCTGCCCACACCAACCAGTCGTCCAGGTAGGCTACTACCTGAATTCCCTTTAGGCGAAATTGTTTGAGAGCTACGCTCGCAAGCTTCGTAAAAATCCTTGGGGCTATGTTTAGCCCGAATGGCATGGCTCCGAAGGCGTATAGTCTTCGTTGTAGCCTGAACCCTAGGTAGGGGGAGAGTCGATGGCTAATTGGAATGTGCCAGTAGGCGTCTGACAAGTCTATAGAGACGGAATATGCCCTCTTGGGCAGTAAGGTCCTTATGTGTTGCAGTGTTAGCATTTTGAATTTGCAATTCACTATGAACTTGTTAAGTGGCGACAAGTCCAGAATGACTCTGAGCTTTTCCGAGTCTTTCTTGGGAACACAAAACAGCCTCCCTTAGAAATTGATGGGCTTCACCCTTTTTCTCCAACCGTTCTTGAACGTACTCCTCCATAACGGGGGTGGAGTGTTGGAAAAACCGAAGGTACGGGGGTGGAGTGCTATACCAGCTCCCGCCCAGTCCATTTAGAGTAGGCTGTGGGCCCAGGGATCGAAGGTCCACCGATCCCGAAATTTCAGAAGTCTCCCTCCTACCGGTATCACCTCACTTGGACTGCCGTCCTGAGGTCTTGCCTTCCTGACCACGACCACCCCTGAATCCCCTTCCCCTTGAGGGGCGTCTAGACGAGCCTCTGGCTGCTCCTCTAGGCTTTGCTCGAAAGGAAGTAGACTGCCCTTCGAACGCTGGGGTGAATGCCGTGGACTGTGTCCACGCGGCCTGGGGTACCCACTGAAAGGTGGTCGGGGTTTGTGCCACGATCTGGGGCACTGGGGGTAATGGCAATTGCAGTTGCTGTTGCTGTCTAAGAGGCTTGGCTGGCCGAGACGGTAGCCTAGTCCTCATAGTCTTCCTCTTTGGTTGAGGACCCTCATCCGGGGAAGACTTTCTTTTGATAGCCAGGCCCCACTTCTGGAGAAGGTTTCTATTCTCCAAGGCGGCTTTATCAAAAACTTCTTTGACCAAGTCGGTAGGGAAAAAGGTCTTTTCCCCAAATGTTGGAGGAGATTAGTTTCTTTAGCTCGTGCCTCACCGTAGCCGAGGTAAACACGAACTCCCTACAAGCTCTCCTTGCCTTGACGAAGCCATAAAGGTCCTTCGTCACTGTGGCCAGATGAGGCTTGGCCACTACCATGAACATTTCATGGACCTTGGGGTCACTTGCCATCGTCTCGAGAGTAGTCTGAAGAGACATTGAGGCAGTCAGTCTTTCTTTTGTATCGAACTCACTTCGCAAAAGAAAGTCAGACAGCTTAGGGAGGTCCTTGCCGAACTGACGTCCGGCAATATCAGCCTCCAACTTTCCCACTGAGAACGTAAGATGGACGTCCTTCCAGTCTTTGTGGTCCATAGGCAGGGCCAGCGACAAGGGTTTACACTCCTCTAGGGAGGGGCAAGACTTGCCGGCCTCGATTGCTTTTAGTACAGCCAGAAACCCTTTCTGTAAAAGGGGGAAGGCTCTAGTAGGCGAGGACACAAAGGAAGGGAGCTTCCTATTCAATGCAGCTACCTTTGAGTTAGAGAAGCCCCTCTCTTTCATCAAGGATGAAAGTAGAGCTTGAGCCTTAGCATGGTCCATCACTATGACCTCCTTCGGCTCTGTCTCCTCCTTTGAAGCTGGTTCCTTCCTCAGCCGGACATAACAGTCCAGATATGATGCCTTGCTGGGCCAGAATTCCACCCTCCAGGGGAACTGAGCCCAGCTTATCCGAGATGACGATCTTTCCAGTCGTCATCGGCATGTGCTCAGCATACCTCCATGGGTTAGCATCTGAGCACAAGGGAAGGTCTTTCACATTGAGCTTTTTCTGGGGCCCATGTGATTCTGCAAGGCACTGCATTCGCAGTTCCATTGCAGCCGCCTTCTCCTGATTCTCCTTCTGCATTTGTTGGATCATTCCAACAATAGAAGAGAGGGCCTGTCCCAGCTCTACTGGGAGACCGGCCGATGTAGAGGGGCTTGAACTTCATCCTGGGCTTCTGCCAGGAGGTCTTCCTCCTGACACCCGTCCACATCAGATATCCTGTCATTTAGCTGGATGTCTTGCATCGCGACCGCGACTTCAGCATCCACCTGGATCTGAACTTAGGGGATCTCCTCTTGAGGCTGGGGAATCACTGCATCAGCTGATGCCTTAAGGAAAAGATACGCCCTCATCTTCTCACTTGGAAGATAAGGGCCAGAAGTGTTCTTTTGGAAGCCCCTTACCCAGGTACAAAGCTTCTTCCTAGCTATTTAAATGTCTCATTAATCAGGTTAGTGCACACAGTACATACCTGAGGGTCCCAATACCGGAGATCATCCTTGGACACAGCGTATGCTGCGTGTCTCCTACAAAACTCATGTCCGCAGAGGTTCTTGCTGCTGACATTGCAGAAAGCACTTCCCCACTTCGGAGTGTCCTTCTGTAAAGAGAAGAAATTTCCATGAGTATCAAGTGAACTATGTATCACTGGATATGCATAGTATAGCATAACAATTCAGAAAGGAAAGACACACACTTGTGTTTCCCTCACAACCCATTGTTGCAGCCTTCCAGATAATAAAATCAAAAATGGTTTATCTCTTCTAGAGTAATCAATGCAAGGTTTCCAGAGGAAACAGGTGGAGCTCACACCTAAGCAATGATTTTAAAATCCTGGATAATAGACAGGGAAGAACTCAGCTTCCTATCTGAGGGCAACAGCAAAGGGATGTGCAAGAAAACACACTTGTGTTAGAAGATACAGTGCTGTACCAAAACCTTTACTATAGTTTTCTTCTTACTGTATATGCTATACAGAAGAATACTAGTACAGTATAGGGGGATGTGTGCCGGCCTGCCTTTGCCGGCCGGCACACACCACAACTAGCTTTAAAGTATACTACTTAACAGCTATAGGGCGGCAGCACTCTGGTTCAAATGCCTGTGCCGGTCGGCAGCAACTGCCGGCCGGTAACAGCCAGTGTTGGCCGGCAATGGCTGCCAGCCAGCAACTACACAAGGTAGTACCCAGCTGCCGGCCACACTCTTGGTGACCGGCAGACAAGGACTGACATAAGCCGGCTGGCAAAGGTACAAGACCGATGCCAGCCGGCAGCAAAAGAACCAGAGAACTACACCTGCCCGGCTGCCGGCCTCATAGGCCGGCAGCCGGGACAGGTACAGCACTAGAAGAAAATAGAATGGATGCCGGGATAAGAGTGTACACTACCTCCAAGCCCGGCAACCGAAAGAGTGCATATAAGGAAGGGAAGAAACTAATTCAGGCTTCCTTGACCAATGCCGTCCGGCTCTGCCGGCAGGCATGGATGAGGGACCAAGAGAGGTCCGGGCAGCACTCGAAAACATAAGACCCTTGCCGGCCAGCAGCTCTGCCGGCCGGCAATGGGCTGAGTCAATTCCACATCCCAACCTCTACTAGGTCCAGAAGTAGAACGACGTACAGTACAGTAAGACCCCTGCCGGCCAGCTCTGCCGGCCGGCAAGGTACAGTACAGTAATGGCTAGGCCATTACGGAGATAGAGGGGGAAGGGACAAGAGGGTCCTGCCAACCTTGCTTTAGTGACAGATCACCCGCAGCCAAGAAACTTATCTTAGCCTCAGGGAGATCTAAGGGAAAGGGCCAGCAATACTTGCCAGCTTCCAGAGCACCAAAGCAAGGAAGGCATTGCTACTCCCAAGGGAAGAACTTATCCTCCCCCGAGAACAGCAACAGGACTTAGTCTGGTCGATCACAAAAGAAGGAATCATAACTACAGAAACCTTCGGTAGTGACCTAAGGGAGCTAAGCTCCCTTTGTATGTGTTAGGTCAGTGAGGGGGACTCTGCCCCAAGCCAGACAACACAGACTCAGACTAAAAACTCTGTTGTTCTGTCCCTCTTGAACCATAACTACAGGAACAGGAAGGTACAGTAACACCCTAGTATAGTTTTATCGAAAATAAATTCGGAAAAAACCAATTAGGGATAAGCCCAAGGCTTAAACAGAGTGAAAGGGATTGCATACCTTCTCCGAAGAAAAGAAAGCAACCGGGGAGTATGATAAAGTATACTAAGGCTCCATAAGCAATTAGCCTAGGCACCAAGAGAATCGATTACCTAATTCACCGAAACTCACACGTATACAATCTTGGAAATATTCCACACAGTCTAAAATGTATAAAATATAGCCTAAAGCTTCAATAAAATTTTAATTACACTCGGAAAAACCAAAATCATGCATGAAGTACTAGGACCAAACGACTAGGCTACATGGCCTAGCGTAGGCCAGAATGGCGAATACTTCGCCAAATAATACTAACCACGAAAGGAAATCCTATGTAATGCTAAATAGCTAAAATTTATTAAAGCAAAACAACCAGGAATGTCGCTCTGACTAACTAATTTATACCTAGCGAGCGACAGTGTCCAGGACACCTCTGGTAGGCTACGGCTCTTGTATCAAAGATTAATCCTATTAATCACTCAAAATTTTACCAAGAGCCTACATTTATACATAACAGACACTATACTCAACTTATCAGAGGCCGACGAAGACGAAGAAGCCATGAAAAGTCGAATAAATCCAAGATTTGCGAGAAAAACAGGAAAAAACACCGAGTTGTTAAGCTATGCAAAAAGGAATGCAGATGGCGCCAGGACGAATCGGGGGATAGGGAAGCCTTGGGAGCGGCTCCCCTTTTTCTTTCCCGAATTCGTATCTCGTCAATCACCTCCTACGAGACGAAATCTCTGTCCAGGTTGTAGATTGCCATGTGACGTGTCTAGAATACGTCCTCT
>NC_090767.1:32128428-32145928 GCF_036898095.1 Palaemon carinicauda
CCACAATCCGAGAATTGAAAGAGGATGGTGTTGTCTCATAATAGATGAATTATATGAACTTACAATAAAAATGCAAGAGGGCTTAAAACTTGTTGTGCTCGGGTATGTAGTAAACCCTGAGGATAAAGAAGAAATCGAAAGAGAAATGGACAGAGTTTTTGATAACAAACGACAAAAGATCCATGAGATAGGGAAAGGAGGTATAGGAGCCGAGGTCTTTGATGAATATCAAAGGGAAATTGATTTCACAAAAAAGATGAAGTTATTGGAAGAAGAAGGCTTCCCTTGTTTGAAGAAAATTCTTGAAAAATTTAAAAGCATTAATCCTCTCAACCTGATAACAGGAACCTCTTCTAACCCCAACATATCAGCAGGGAAGATTTACACAGAAATGAAGCTAGAAGGGGAAAGTGGCCCCTGTAGTGTTCCTATAGAGGAGATACTGAATCACGTACCTCATTATGATCACAGTCAACTCTTACTGATCAAGGGAATGGCAGGTATGGGGAAAACCACTCTGGTCAAGAAGATCATTTCTGACTGGCTCAGTATGAAGGATGACATCAAAGGCCTTAATGACTTTGCCATACTTTTGTATGTAGAATGCAGGGATTCCATTGAATCTTTTAAAGACTTGTTAGTGGCGTTTTTTGGAGACGTTCACCAGAAATTCCAAGATAATGAGATTATTGATGTGTGTTTGGCTCACAAGTGTCTACTCATCATTGATGGGTATGACGAGTTAAATGATAAATCATCAAAATTATTCCTAGAAGTTTTGACACTGAAGAAATCCCGCAAAATTAGTGTTATTGTGACAACCAGACCTGAATTTCAGGAGAGATTCAACAATCAGGTGAAATCTGATTACACAACTGTGTCTACAATTAGTCTTGAGGGAATTCCAAAGGAGAAGAGAGAAGAGTTTGTATGCAAGTATTATGCAGTATTGGGGTCAGCCAATTCTCCTTTGCAATCATTAGATGAACTGTTACAGTATCTGAGGAAAACAATGCACAGTATGCATGAGGTGTGGGGACTACCCTTAAATCTCGCTCTTGTAACAATTCTGTGGATGATTAAACCAGAGGTTATAAGCAACATCACCACTGAAGCTGAGCTCTACTGGCAATTTTACCTTTTGTCTCTCTCAAAGTTAATGGAGCGTTTGGTGAAAAACCCGCTCACAGCTCACTTACCACTAAGTGTATTAAATGATAGAGTTCAGCAGTTTATTGAAAAACTATGCTGTGAATCATTCAAAGCATTACAAAATGATGAAATCAATATTCCAATATCCACCATCAATCATTTATCCAACTCTTTTTCTCGTTTGGGATTGCCAGCCGAAGAGCTAACTGGCGCCTTCCTGAAGAAAGTGACCACTTCGCAGGGCTCCTTCCATTACAGTTTCCCTCATAAAGGGATGATGGAATTCATGGCAGCTCTGTCTTTCCCTATGAAATTGACAAACCAATGCTGGGACCAATCTGTAAACACAGCCACACCTACAAAGATCTTTGAAATGCTTTTTGGAGGGAGTCTCCCTGAAAACCTTCACAAATATCAAAATATGCTGATACAGATGATCAGCCTATTGCATATGGGTGACGAGGACGAGATGAAGGTGTCAGAAGATGCCAAGATTGAGGCACTGGAACTCCTAGTAAGGTCGGGAGTGAACGACAGAGACTCTGCGCTAAGAGTCTTGAAGAATATCAAATGTGATCATTCTTCTTCGAGATGGATAGCACAGAGGTTCAAGTTGTTTGATGGGTACACTCCAATTCAAGATCATACAATTGATGCGTACATTGCCCTCCTTAGAGCCACAGAGGCCCCTCTCCCAAACAGAGAGGAAATTAATATCAGAATAATCCTTAATGACACTGATGGGTTAGTTGAACTACAAAGACAACTTGGCCGGCATCTCATCAACCCATCATGGATACAACTACATAACCATCACAAAGGAGATTCAGAGCCGACCGTAGAAGAGAGAGAGTCAATCAAGAATCTACTCACCAATGAGTAAGTTATTATTATTTGACAGTTATTTTGAACATTATAAAGATACAGATAATAATCAAATATCTCTATAACAATACACTGGTACATGCTCATACATACAAACATATGCAAATGCACACACATATAGGCCTACTAATAAAGAGAGAGAGAGAGAGAGAGAGAGTGAGAGAGAGAGAGAGAGAGAGAGAGAGAGAGAGAGAGAGAGAGAGAGTCACAACCTTTAGTATAACAATCAACTTGAGTCTTGTAAACAATATATTTTATATTGTCAGTATCATCATTATCATCATTGTCACAATTAGACTCATAATAAGTCGGTTAAACATCAAGAAGTCCCGAATTTAATTTCTCATTTTTTGGTGATATTAATTTCCATAATTAGCCAAATTATTCTTTTTACTTTCCGTTTTCATCATCATCATCATCATCATTGCCATCATCATCATCATCATCATCATCAACTTGATAATAAAATTCCCAATCAAATCCAATAACTATTTCTTTCTTTTCTTTTCTTCTCTTTGGAACAGTTGTAAGGAATACTGGGGCATCTGGGACCCAACGTTCCAAATCCCTCCAAAGATTGAAGCCCTCTGGGTCAGGTTGAAGGACCATCCCAGCCTCGACGCCTTCTGTCAATCTTTGGAAAAGACAAAACAGATTACATTTTTATGTAAGTAATAATAATATTATTTTCTCTGTTCCTTTCCTCCGAGGGACATTACAATACCTGGCCTCCTTTCCCTCATCCTCATCCTGTCATTCAGTCTGTTAATATCGTTGTTATCATTATCAATATCATTGTTAACATCATTATTATCATCATTATTACTCTATAGATGTAGAACATTATATTCAGAGGTCTCAATCAGGTTTTATTTCCACAAAAATAAAATATTGTTTTCATCTGATTGGAATTTGATATAAAAGCTTTCGATGTTAAGTTTTAATTTCTGTCCTTCCTTTTATTAAAAGGAAATGTCTCATTTTTGGGCTCAAGCCATGGCGTCCTGATGGAAGGATCCTTTTTGGTAGCTTCCTTGGGTAATCACTACTAGGATTTTCCCAGAGAATTAAACCACAGGTTATCACAGAATTCTAACTTCTGGAGCGAGTATCCTAAGGGTTTCCCCTTAAGACATCGTGTATCAACAGGGGACACGCATGTATAAACGTGCCACATAGCTATCTGCACCCCATATAGAGTTAACGCTTCAATATGGCGGACAGGGAGTGGCTGGGAGCTGAGCCGCAGCCAATCTAGACGTGGCGATATCGGTACTCGCGATGTAAACAGACGGACGCCATTGCTTTTGATGACGTCACGTCTGTCCTCATTCCTTTGCTAGTAGCTCGCTCGCTTGGACGTATTTTTCCCTTTGTGCGACTTTATCTACTTGCATCCTCGCTATGTCTCAACCTTCAGCTTCACCTTCTTCTGGAAAGTTGAGTACAAAGGTTTAGGTATTGTTTAAATAAGCTCTGGCCTTAAAGTAAATCTTACTTTTCGAGATATTTGCATAATTGTGGCAGAGCTTTGCCAGACCGGTCAGCGCCATTTTATGACGCTGCTGTTGCTTGCATGCCTTATTTAGTTAGCCGCAACAGCCTTACCGGTATATAAATTACTAATCAGCGCTATTAGTTATTTAGTCTTCATAGCTAGGAACTTTATATCGTGTTTTTGACGCATTAGTTAGGGTCTTCGCTGACCCCATACCAGTAGGCTTTGATTAGCCCCTAGGCCAGTGAGCCTATACCAGTGTTAATGCATGATATTTCAGTGATCCTAGTGTTAGTTATGAAGATTTTGGCATTATTTTACAATACCATTGACAGTGATGCAAGTGTTTTTCGCCTTCAGGGACCATATAGGGGGTAGGTTATCTTGAGTGCCTTGCTAACCTAACCTTATGATAGGACCCCTATATGCTCTCTTCATCCCTAGCCCTAGGGCTTCCCTCTGGTAATCTTGTATCCTATTACATGTGATAGGACAAGACTCCTCAGAGTACTGTATCGCCTCCCCACCTAAGGGAATGACCCCTCCCTTAGTGTTGCGGACCTTAAAGGTAGGATCACCTCCTTTAAGCTGAATCGGTCCTTGACCTTTTCCTTGCGATACGTCTTCTCCCTTCCTTGATTAGGGTCTAACAACCCTAATCCAGGTTAGGTTGGGAGGGCTGGTTTATGTACCTTGCTGAAATATACGCGTGCACCGTTTTTCAGTTGGTCCACCTACTATAGGTTAGGGTGAGCATCTCCCTTCCTAGGTGGCCGCTCTGGTGCATAACCCATCCTTTCTTATAAGAAGACCCTTTCCCCCCCCCAACCTATCTCTTGCCTAGCCTAACCTACCAGTAGGTTAGGCTTCATATGTCCCCTGTCCTACACTCCACCCTAGGCTGGAGTGCTGGACCCCGTGGTGCTCCCAGTGTTGTCCGCTCTGATACATAGACCCTCCATAGTGCTATGGAGTCAGTTATCATTTGGTCGACATGAAGAGTCTCCACCCCTTCTTTGGGTACACCCTGTCCTCTCTTGGACTGCCTTAGCCCCCGGCCATTGCGGCCCCTGCTTAGGATGATAGATTCACCTCTATCATGGTGGTACCTTTTCCAGAGGTGTCTTGACTAGGCTAGTACAGCCTTGCCATCCCACCTCCATCTTTGGTGCTTGTCCCTTGCCGCCTCTACCCCGGCATTACCGCCGCTACGGGTGACTTCCTTATCCTTGCCGCCTTCCCCCGAGTGCCGGGGGATCGCCGCCGGCCGCCGGCTTACCGCCGTGGCCTCTCCATTCCCTCATAGCCTCGGCACACTGCCGACCCCTCCCGGAGTGCCGGCACTAGCAGCCGGCCCCCGGCCCCGGCTATGCTCCTTTATCCTTAACCCTGTCACCCCCCGACTGCCTCCGGCTGCCGGAACCGCCGCTCCTTGCCGGCGGCCGCCGCTCCTTCCCGGCGGCCGCCGCTACCGGCTGCCGCCACCCTGGCTTCTTTTGACCATAGAATGATCATTCTTGAATGCCAGAAACTCTGCTCGAGCGGCTTCCGGCGTGCCGGGGGTATGCCGGACCCGTCCGGAGGTGGCAAGATGCCTTGCACCCCTTCTCTCAGCTATCTTTACTAGCGATAGCTCCTAAAAACCGCACCTAGACGGCTTGTTAACGCAGACAAACTGGTACGGAATCGTACATTTTGTTCAGTTTTCACTCTGTCTTCTTGCGTGTTTCATCTTTCCAGCACGCTACGTGTAATTGGCACGTCTGGTTGCCGGAACCTTACTAGGATCTCATGATCCCCAGACTTTCTTGATAAGATTTCAAGCCTAGTCTATAATATGGTAATTCTAAATGAAATTCCCATTATCAAGACACCTTCCATGGAGGCCTACGGCCACCCGGGACTGTCTGATGCTACGGCAACCAGCCGGGCGGGTTACACGAGGCATGCGTCTATCTCCTTTCACCCACCCTTCTGTGCATCACAATTAACTTATGTTAATATTAACTTGTTAATAATTAACTTTATATACGAGCCATATTATGACTCAACAATACTCATCGTCTCTTTCCTTTACAGGAGGAGTACGTCAAGTGTGACCACGACTTCTGCGCGGTCCGTCGGCCACACTTCTATGGACACACGGCGTGTAGGACACACGCCCCTTGTGCTCACAAGAGAGGGGATCTCAAGTACTGGGGCCCCACCACCTGTTCGGTCTGCCAAGAATGCCTACAGAAAGCATTCTATGATCCTCCCTCAGCGGAGATTCGGGACACTGCTCGGGACAACCTACGCAAGTGGGTACGTGGCTTTCAAAAGAACGCCACTGGACCATACCTAGCCACAGAAGAAATGAGGTCTTTGCTGTTCCCAAAGGCCTCACCAGACTCAGTGGTCCCAGTCGAACAGATCCCCGTCGTCCAGATCACAGTGGAACCTGATACTGTCATGGCTCAGTCCATGAATGATTGTCACCTGGATTCAGAACATGATGAACACATGTCAGAGATCTCGGAGGACACCGAGAAAACCCTTATGGCCCAGGGTGAAGGGGAGGATGATGAAGAAGAGGACCGGGTAGTATATACCGAGTCCGATAAGGAGGATGCCCCTCCCTCCACCCCCCCTCCTACTCCTACACCGACGGAAGTGTCTCTCCCGTCTACGTCCTCCACCACGACTCCTCTACCTACGGCACAGGATATGATTCGGCTCATTGAATCCGTGATGGAGCAGAAGCTCCAAGAAACTCACAAGATCATTCGGTCGATGGGAGGTTCCGAGGAATCTCGCAAAATCTCCATCAAGGACCTCCCCGCATGCTCGAGCGACAATCCGTGGCGGTTCGCCGAGCATATGGTCATCGCTGATGACAAGATCTTCGTCAGCGATAAGATCGGTTCCATACCCCTGGAAGAAGTGGAGTTCTTCCCCCGCTTTGAGGCGTATCCGGACCCAAGCTAAACGAACACCTCCTTCGTAGGGAACAGGAAACGAAGGAGAGGCTGGCAGCATCTCTCACTCTCCAGGTCCAGATGGACGTAATGGCTGGTGACACCAGAGTCCCTGACCATTACATGGTCCTTGCCAAATCTCATATGGCAACCTTAGTCAAGGATCTGTACCATTTCATGCGAGCTCGTAGAGCCTGCAGAGAATTCGTGTTCTCCAGTGCCACTGTCAGACACGAACCCCGGAAACTAATTGCCTCCAACATCTGGGGCAAGTACCTCTTCCCGTCTGATCTAGTGAAAGAGATCACAGACAAGGCCGCATCTGAGAACAGGAACCTTCTCAACAAATGGGGCATGTCTAGGAAGAGAAAGCCCTCTCAGGATGACGGTCCTCAGCCTAAGAGGAAGCAGTCGAAGCATAGACCCCAGCAACGTCAGCACAGACGTCAGTTTCCGGCACCCGCTACTCCCCAAGTGGCCGCTCAGCCGCCACAGACCTTTCAGTTGGTCCCACAGCCGGTTTTGTCCTCATCACCGGCCTTCAACCCCGCCTTCGAGCAGCACTCCACTACCTTTCGTCCCAAGGGTAGAAGCTCAGGCAGGGGTTCCGGCAGAGATTCCTCTCGCCGGCCCTCCAGAGGCAGAGGAGGACAGGGAGCTAGCGGCCGAGGCAGCAAGTCCTCGGGACCCCAGAAGCAATGAAGTGCTTCCGGTGGGAGGAAGACTCCGCCACTTCCAGGATCGCTGGACCTTCGACTCCTGGGCACACAGCATCATTAAGAAAGGTCTGGGCTGGAGCTGGGCGCAGCCACCCGCAACCTTCCGGCAATTCTTCCAACGTTCCCCCCCCCTCCTGGAAGAATATGTGCTAGACCTCTTGAACAAGAAGGTGATAAGAAGGGTGAAGTCCACAAGGTTCCAAGGGAGACTGTTTTGTGTTCCCAAGAAAGACTCAGACAGACTCAGAGTCATTCTGGACTTATCCCCCCTCAACGTATTCATATCGAACAACAAGTTCAAGATTCTGACTCTTCAGCAGATAAGAACCCTCCTGCCTCGAGGGTCTTTCACGGTCTCGATAGACCTGGCGGACGCATACTGGCACATACCAATGAACCATCACGCTTCCTCCTACCTAGGATTCCGACTCCACCGGAAAAGCTATGCCTTCCGGGCCATGCCCTTCGGACTCAACGTGGCCCCTCGGATATTCACAAAGCTAGCGGACGCAGTAGTACAACAGCTCCGCATCCGAAACGTCCAGGTGATGGCCTACCTCGACGACTGGCTAGTGTGGGCGCCCTCGCCCGAGGATTGTATAGAATCCTGCAGAAAAGTTACCCAGTTTCTCGAACACCTGGGATTCCAGATAAACGCGAAAAAGTCTCGTCTATCTCCAGCTCAGAAGTTCCAATGGTTAGGCATCCACTGGAATCTTCAGTCACACCGCCTTTCCATTCCAGCAAAGAAAAGGAAGGAAATAGCAGGGTCTGTCAAGCGACTGTTAAAATCCAAACGGATCTCGAGACGCCAGCAGGAACAAGTTCTAGGCTCTCTACAGTTCGCCTCGATCACAAACCCAGTGCTCCGTGCACAGCTAAAGGATGCAGCGGGAGTCTGGAGACGTTCCGCATCCATCGCTCGAAGAGACCTCAAGAGACGGCTCCCAAGCAGACTTCGACTTCTTCTAAAGCCGTGGTCAGAAGCGAGGGCCCTAAAAAGGTCCCTTCCTCTCCAACACCCACCTCCATCTCTCAACATCCATACGGATGCTTCGTTGGAGGGTTGGGGAGGTCACTCCCACCAAAAACAGGCTCAAGGCACTTGGTCTCCCCTATTCAAGACGTTTCACATCAACATCTTGGAGGCCATGGCGGTTCTTCTGACGCTGAAGAAACTCTCCCCGCCCCCGTCGATACACATTCGCCTGACCCTGGACAGCTCTGTGGTAGTGCGTTGTCTCAATCGCCAGGGCTCAAGATCGCCCAAGATAAATCAGGTGCTCCTGACAATCTTCCGTCTGGCAGAAAGGAAGAAATGGCACCTGTCTGCAGTTCACCTACAAGGATTCCGCAATGTGACAGCGGATGCTCTATCTCGGACAAACCCGATAGAGTCGGAATGGTCTCTAGACGCAAGATCATTCTCCTTCATCTCTCACAGAGTCCCAGAACTCCAGATCGACCTCTTCGCAACGAGCGACAACCATCAACTTCCTCGATATGTAGCCCCGTACGAGGACCCCAAAGCGGAAGCGGTGGACGCCATGACCTTGGATTGGAACAGATGGGCCAAGATTTACCTGTTCCCTCCCACCAATCTTCTGCTGAAAGTCCTCTCCAAATTGAGAACCTTCAAAGGGACAGCTGCGCTAGTGGCTCCCAAGTGGCCCCGCAGCAACTGGTACCCCTTGATCCTGGAGATGCAGCCAACGCTGATCCTCCTCCCGGACCCAGTTCTCTCCCAGCAAATACAGAAGTCGACTGTCTTCGCTTCATCATCGAAAATCAAGGACCTTCATCTCATGATTTTCTCACCCTAGCCGCTAAGAAAAGGTTTGGGATTTCGAAGAAGAGTCTAGACTTCCTCGAGGAATACAATACCGAATCCACGAGAAGGCAATACGAATCGTCTTGGAGGAAATGGGTCTCCTTCGTCAAGGCAAAGAACCCCTCGAAAATCACCATAGATTTTTGCATGTCCTTCTTCATTCACCTTCATGGACAAGGCTTGGCAGCCAACACGATTTCTACTTGCAAATCGGCCTTGACTAGACCTTTGTCATACGCCTTCCAAATAGATCTGTCTAGCGACATCTTCAACAAACTACCGAAGGCCTGTGCCCGTTTACGACCGGCACCTCCTCCGAGACCAATCACTTGGTCTCTAGACAAAGTTCTCCACCTCGCCTCCAACTTGGACAATGATTAATGCCCTCTCAAGGACCTGACTCAGAAAGTTATATTTCTCTTCGCTCTAGCTTCGGGAGCCCGAGTCAGCGAAATAGTGGCACTATCTAGAGAAGAGGGACATATCGTTTTCAACGATTCAGGAGACCTCTCCCTCTTCCCTGATCCGACGTTTCTCGCAAAGAACGAATTACCTACCAAACGATGGGGCCTGTGGAGGATATGCCCCTTGAAGGAAGATGCCTCTCTATGTCCAGTAGAGAGCTTTAAGGTCTATCTTCATAGAACTTCAAACTTTGGTGGAGGCCAACTCTTCAAAGGAGAAACATCGGGCAGCGACCTGTCACTGAAACAATTGAGAGCAAAAATCACCTACTTCATTCGCAGAGCGGATCCAGACAGTACACCCGCTGGTCATGATCCTAGGAAAGTCGCTTCGTCTCTGAATTTCTTTCAGAGTATGGATTTCGAAAGCCTCAAGAACTATACAGGCTGGAAATCCTCGCGTGTTTTCTTTAAACATTATGCGAAACAAGTGCACGAAGTGAAACATTTTGTGGTAGCCGCAGGTAGTGTTATGAAACCTGCTCTGAACTCTGCTTAGAACAGTGAGTTATTAGGGACTCTAACTCGTCGGGTGCCTATGTTGACCCTCAGGTGATACGTAGTGAAGCAGAAACCACCTTGTGTTTTCTTTAACTGTTCTTACCTCAGGTGAAATGTCATAGTAGATTACCACATGAGTGCTACATGCCACGTGCATGACGTGTGTTACATAAAGACTAACGTTCCGTAGAACGAGTGCCTACTAATACTTGATTCTTCCCTTTCAGACTCAAGAGCACGCCTTTATGACTATGTACATTTTTATCAATGTAAATGTTTTTTACTAATTATTGCATGACATGTATTGATTTACCTGCAATTATATAATAAAATGTCTATTTTATTACTTGTGCGTCTCCCTTGCTCCTTTCTTACTATGAAATATACTAATTGTCATAGTTTTATTACCCTTTATTCTTGGTTAAGGAAAATGCCAGGATTTACTCCGGGCATTTATTTATATAGAGCAAGTAAGTTTCCTTAGCGAATACTTCCTCAATTATGAAGATGAGCCAACTCCATGCACGAAGTGTACAACCACCACTTCTTCAAGTTTGTTTCGACGCGAATACCAAATCGCTCTGACTTATCTTATGGATCTCATTGTTCCTTCAGCCTATATGAATAGCCTTCCCATGACCACTTTGATCTCAGCATAGCCCGTGGGGACTTCCATGCCAGGGGGGCAGGAAGGCAACTGCCTCACGGTAGCTCTAGTATAGACCACTATGCTCTCGGCTCAATGTTTTAGCACTCACTTATAAAGGGGAAAAAGTCTACCACGATACACTAATTCTCTGGTACTCTGCCATCAGGACGCCATGGCTTGAGCCCAAAAAACGGATTTTGAGCGAAGCGAAAAATCTATTTTTGGGTGAGATAGCCATGGCGTCCTGATGGACCCACCCTGTCTGTTATCAGGTCCCGCCCTGCGCCGCTGTATCATGGTGATGAGCGAGCTCCAGACTTTCGGAATGAGGACAGACGTGACGTCATCAAAAGCAATGGCGTCCGTCTGTTTACATCGCGAGTACCGATATCGCCACGTCTAGATTGGCTGCGGCTCAGCTCCCAGCCACTCCCTGTCCGCCATATTGAAGCGTTAACTCTATATGGGGTGCAGATAGCTATGTGGCACGTTTATACATGCGTGTCCCCTGTTGATACACGATGTCTTAAGGGGAAACCCTTAGGATACTCGCTCCAGAAGTTAGAATTCTGTGATAACCTGTGGTTTAATTCTCTGGGAAAATCCTAGTAGTGATTACCCAAGGAAGCTACCAAAAAGGATCCTTCCATCAGGACGCCATGGCTATCTCACCCAAAAATAGATTTTTCGCTTCGCTCAAAATCCGTTTTCTATGGCGTTGATTTAATTAATAATGATAGAAATGAATCAAAATGATCATGATTGTAATGAATAGGAAACTGTTATCGGCACTAGCCTTTTCGCGGCTCCTCCTGACTCCGCCTCCTTCCTGCGCTGATTGGTTCTCTACAAGGAAGTGGGCGGAGTTATCCGAACGGGAGAACCAATCAGCAAAAGGAAAGTGAAAAGGTATCGGCCAATGAAATTGGGTCAATAAAATGAAGCTGAGTTGTTATTGACTGAGGTGATTTAGATAGTTCATAATGTGAGAGTTTCATGAGGAGACTGATGACTCTTCTTATGCGAGCTACTACAATGGTCGCTTGCACACACACGCACACATTGACTCCCGCACGCACAAACGTACACACATTAACGCAACCTCCCAGACACACTGTGTTTAGTTCTTTTGCCTCTAAATTCGTTGATGCAGTTATTATTATTATTATTATTATTATTATTATTATTATTCCCATTTGACCTTTCCTTTAGAATCTTAAGAAAGAAACACATTGAAAATGTCCAGTTTTGATTATCATTTTACTCAACCTTCTTCTTCTTCTTCTTCTTCTTCTTCTTATTCTTCTTCTTCTTCTTCTTCTTATTCTTCTTCTTCTTCTTCTTCTTCTTTCAGATATTCTCTTCAGTGTCAACGACGTCAGCAGCGTCAGTCGCCCCATCCCTTTCTTGGAGAAGGATCCAGATGTCTATGTCAGTGTCTGTGACGTCAAGGAAGAAGACATCGAGAAGGTTGGGGACATCCTTCGGACATTGCAACCACGGGATGCAAGGAGGTGAGGAGACATCATTCCTTATAAGAGAGAGAGAGAGAGAGAGAGAGAGAGAGTATTATCATTATATCATATTATTATATTATTCATTATTGAGTTTACCTAATACTCTGAGAAAATAGGCCTATGTCCTGTCAAAATAGATATGGATATATATAGGCCTACTGAGAGTACCCTTTCACACACACACACACACACACACACACTTATGTAGATCCCTTAGAGTTTATCCTCTTATGCCCATATAAGGACATAGGAATGTTCCTAACAATAGAATGCATAAAGAGTGAAGTTGGAATTCCTCGTTGCTCTCTTTTTTATTCTATTATCAGGAACACACACACTCCCTCACTCACCTTCCCGCTCTCTCTTTCTCTCCATTGGTATTTGTGTGTGTGTGCGTGTGTGCGTGTATGTGTCTGAATGCACATGTCCATCTTAACGAAACAAGATAACAATAAAAGCATAAAATAATGAATAAATGTGGATGACATCATTTCCTTTCTTCTTCTTTTCATTTCCTTTCATTTCATCCCATTTTATTCCTTTCCTTCTTCTTCCCAACAGATCGTTCAGGTCAATCCGGTTTCCTCTGTGTTCCCTGGGGAGGACGAGGAGCCCTGAGGTCATCCTCAGACTCCTCGCCTCCTTGAAGGAAGTCAGGGTGAGAGGCTTCATCATGTTCCCAGAAGAAGAACGACCAGATGACGAAGCCTTGAAAGAAGAGATGGTTTTTAAGGCAAAGGAATCCACCGGATGTGAAGGTGTTCTCTGGTGAGTTTGCTTCTTCTTTTTATACTTCTTCTTCTTCTTCATAGGTGTTTTATGATCTCGCTCTCTCTCTCTCTCTCTCTCTCTCTCTCTCTCTCTCTCTCTCTCTCTCTCTCTCTCTCTCTCTCTCTCTTCCACCAAAGTTCCAAACCTTTCAGTAGGTGATGAACCAGGATAAATAAACTGTATTCACTATAGGCCTAGTTTCAAAATTATATTTCTTTAATAATTTGCTTTTGTTTTTTATTATTAGTTATTATTTTTAAGAAATATATATATAAATATATATATATATATATATATATATATATATATATATATATATATATATATATATATGTATATATATATATATATATATATATATATATATATATATATATATATATATATACATATATATATTATATATATATATATATATATATATATATATATATATATATATATATATATATATATATATATATATATATATATATATATATATATATACAGAGAGAGAGAGAGAGAGAGAGAGAGACAGACAGAGAGAGAGAGAGAGAGAGAGAGAGAGAGAGAGAGAGAGAGAGAGAGAGAGAGAGAGAGTTATGTATAGCAATTTCCATCTCATTTTTATATCTATTTATTCTGATTAATCTATTAATTATCATTTGGTCAAATTGCATCCCTTCAATTATCTCCTCATTGCCTTTAACTCTCATCCTATTCTTCTTCTGCCTTTCCTTTATTATAATTATTACTTATTTCAATAATGAATAGAATAATAGAATAATCATCGCCTATGTTTTATTATCATCAGCTTTTGTGTTTATTCAAAGCATTTATCCAATGTCTTTTTCTCAATGGTGTTGTCTTCTTTGCTTGTCAGGTCACCTTTACTTCTGTAAAAATCGCTGGGGAAGAAGAAGAAGAAGAAGAAAAAGAAGAAGAAAAATGAGAAGAAGAAGACGTTCATCAGAGTTAATTCTTCAACTACAGATGCTTTTTATCTCACTCTAAATTCAAATCACCAAATTCTAATTCATAATCACTGTTCATCATTAAATGGTCAAAATAGTGTTACAATACCAATAAGGGATTCATGGTAATCTACCTTTCTATAATGATTAGATTATAAAATTCACTTTCAGATTATGAAGGTGATTTCTGTAAAGGATTCTGATATGTGACATTGAAAAGAGGTGACGTAAATTGTGTTGTCCAGGGAACATGGTAAGGAGAAGATTTGCCTTCTGCCGCCAAGATATCAAAAAACTCCCGTTTCAAACCTACTGCTATAACTTGTACGGCTGCTCGCTATGGGCAAACTATAAGCGTGAATCGATGAGACGTATCACAGTCCTTCACAATGATATCCTAAGACGCCTCACTAATACCCCGAGGCACCATTCAGCTCCAGTGATGTTTGTTGAAAATAGACTGAAAAACCGTCATTCGACACTGTATAGTAAGTCTCACCTCCCCCCTACGTTCTAGTGAAAATCCCCTAATTCAAAATGTGCTTGCAAGTGCTGCTAGAATAAAATCCAAAATGTGGGAAACCTGGAGTAGGGAAGCGTCAGTACAATGAATTGTATTTACTAATCTCTGTTGTTGTGGCTATGCAAAATCTTCATCACTAAATAACATTGGAATAATATCCAGTAATGGTATGATAACGTGTTTTATTATATTATATCTTTGCTGTCTGGAAGTCCTGCTGTTATCATCATTATTATTAAGCAATAATGCTACTATGATTTTATTACCCAGACCTTAGAACTCTGGGATCAACCTGCTAATTGATGTTTGTACTGTATCACCGATAATATTGCATATCTTATCTTTCTTACTGATGTCATAAATGTAAGATCACTGTACCTCTATTGTAATTCTGTACATGGCTTTTGCTGATATAAAGATTATTATTATATATATATATATATATATATATATATATATATATATATATATATATATATATATATATATATATATATATATAAAAAGTGTGTGTGTGTGTGTGGGTGTGTTTGTGTTTGTTTAATCATGTCTCAGACATCTACTTGATAATAACAAATGTTAGGGATAGTTCAACATCTTTTCATAAAAACCTATTTTTAGGAAACTTTTATTATGTTTATTGTTATATTCATTCTCCTGTTTGTTCTATTCACTTATATGTATTCTCAGAACTTTGCTTTTGTTAGATAATTTCAATGCAACTTTTTTTTTGAATTGACAAAGTAGTGCATGAATTATATCATGTCATATTCTTAGCAAAATGCTGCAAGACTTGATTGTACTAAGATTCACTTTGAAAATTGTCTAACATCTATTCATGACAATCAAGTCTTGCTGATGATATTAGAGGCGATGGTAGGTAATAAGTAACAGTGGAAATCATCAAAAATAAATCTCTGAATGAAAACAAATGTTGTTTTCATCACCTTTAACATTTTATTTTTCAATATTAGACTACATTGATAATGTCTTCTGAAATGTCCCTAATCTTCTCTCAAAGCTCTGGACAGAATCTGTAAGCATAAGCTCTTCAGCAAGAAGTCTCTCACTCTCTCTCTCTCTCTCTCTCTCTCTCTCTCTCTCTCTCTCTCTCTCTCTCTCTATGGAGGGGAATGAAGACAACAATCCTACCTAAGTCCTTCAAAGGACTCATATCATGCAACAAAAAAGAAATGAGAAAAGGGGAGCTTAAAACTTTTCAGACAGGTGAGTTCTTTGTGAAACCTCTAGTTCTATATTTGATTAGTTTGAACATAAAAGTAAACTTATCAGAGAGTAAACTTTTTCTGTAAACTTACATGTTAAAATTGACCTGTGTTGCTGCAAAGGAATCATATTATCATAGTTAATCAAAGTAGTTTCGCAATAAAGGATCAAAATAAAGGATTATCACACTAAGCTTTTAATTGCAAAGATTTGATCTTTTGTAAAACGCTTGAACTTTGTAATGGCCTCATATATTGATGCTATTTCCTATTGCAGATCAGATGAACTGGTAGAACAGAAGACTGACTGACTGACTAACTGGCTGGCTGACTGTTGCAAAGGGATAAGGTTCCTCGTCATCTGTTGGACCTAAGAGAAGCTGATATGTTAGGCTTTGTCAGACCCATGAAGTGAAATTCTTATCAGAAAATGAAGTAAGGCAGAACTGAAGCTGACTTCAGAGAAGAGAATAATAATATGAGGTAAGATTTTCAGGGTAAGAATTTTCATGGATTGTATGAAATGAGTATGATAAGGAGTTACTTCTTTTAATCAATTGAATGAAAATGTAAGATTTGAAAGGAATAGAAAGAGTAATACGTGGAATTACTATTTTAATAAACTGAATGAGAAGAGTAACATTAATATTCATTTCTTTTATTCGTGTTGAACATAAATTTCCAAATATATATATATATATATATATATATATATATATATATATATATATATATATATATATATATATATATATATATATGTATATATATATATATATATATATGCAATTAGACTTACTTTAGAATATTTTCATTTATTATACACAATGAAATATAAGATTTGGCTCTGAAAATTTTTTAGATAAGAATTGTAAAAGGTACCTATTTATAATGGTTTTAAGGCATTACATTTATTTCACCAATTCATCTTTGACCATTAATTATGAGGCATTTGATAATTCTTTTTTTCAAAATAACTATTTTTGAATGTTTCTTTTATGTCCCTGCACTCATTGAGTCCTTCCTCGCAAAGACCTGAACTAGAATGTCAGAGGCCCGGATCGACAAGGGAAGCTTCAAACGAGGTCTGTTGGAACAGGGTTCCTGACATACTCTGTGTGTAGCAGCTCTCCTCACCTCGGTCTTTTATTTTTGGAGTTTGGACACTGCATCCAGCCAGCATCTGAGTACAGAGCTTCTCTTGAAGAGTTTCTGGACATTATCTGCATTCCAAAACCAGAATATGACATCAGGGAGCAGCACCAACACAGGTCTTCAAAGCTTATCTCGAACTGATGGAGATAATTACAAGACCCAGTCATCCCTTAACTTTGAACTTCTCTAGAGTAATCTTCTTCCTCTAATTTGTATAGAGCCTTTTCCACAACACCTTTATTTCAGATAATATGGTCAATACAATATTACATTTATCAAAAGTATATCCTTTTCCATGAACTTATATCATGCCTTTAATAATATATAATACTGAAAAGATAGGCTCTGCTACTACATATTCTTATTAATTTAGTTGATCCACTTTGATTCGCAATAAAATATCAGAGTGAAAGTATATCACAACATGAATTTTATTGCAGATATTCTATCTTTTGTATAGCGCTAAAATGTTGTAATGCACTCGTATGCTGATGCTATTTCCATTTTCCAGATCAGATGAACTGGTAGAACTGAACATTGACTGACTGACTGATTGACTAGTTGACTGACTGACTGACTGACTGACTGACTTACTGACTGGTGCACATGGATACTAACTACTGTCATCTGTTGGACTCAAGAGAAGCTGATATACTAGAGCAGCGTCAGTCAGACACATTTAGTCAACCTGTGATG
>NC_090767.1:32150928-32194671 GCF_036898095.1 Palaemon carinicauda
TACTATTCTGGGGTAGGATTTCCCTACCACCTCAAGAGCGTGTTTACCCATCACAAGGGACACCTAGTTCCCTACCAGGCTTACCCGGCACAGGGGACACCAGCATTTAGTCTTTCTTTTTGCTGGTGGGCTGTAATTCTCGGCCCTACAGTCAGCAATTGACCTACAGATGAGTAACTACAACGACACTTTCGTCTGCAATTTCTGCTATGTCTTGGACAAATTCCACTGTCAAGCCTATTGCAAAATCAGCAAGAGATGCATAGCATACCTCAAACACCGTAAAGACGCTACAGTTATGACTTTGTCAATCACAATGCAACATGCAAATGTGACTTGTGCAATCTGTACCATGACTTCATATCCCGCCTCATGATGAGGAAACAGAGAGCCTCCTTTGTATAAGGAAGCCCTTCCACAGCCATCACCAATTGGAATTTTCCTGGCAGACTTGATATGGTTTTAGAACTCGACAGGAAGACTACAGAGAGGACTCTTCCCTACACCTTTTTCGTCCTCATGAGGGCACTCCCAGGGCTCCTACCACCATTCATGTCTCCTCTCCCTCTCCTGTGGAGACTCCTGCTACAAAGAATAAAAAGAAGAAAAGAAGAACCATTACACCACCTGCCAACGCCCCAACCCTGAACTCTGCGCCAGCTGGCTCACCACGTTCCCGCACCCCAAGTGTTGACATGGATATTGATCTGCCCACTGACACTCAGGTCCCTGCTCGTGCAGAATCGCAGCTGACCAATTGCAACTGAACCAGATGACTGACTCAACTCCTTGAGGAAGCAACTTCTACTCTCACTTTAGCTGTTAAAACTCTTCCAGAGCCACAGCCTACCACAATCGACCCAAAACAGCTCCTAAAATTCTAGCTAACATCTTTGAAAGGGGCACCCTTCTATGCAACGGTAACTGCCATTACGAACATCCAACCCAAGCATCAAGATAAGAGTCAGAACCTGCCTTAAGGGTGATTTGATCATCACCCCATAAGACCACAACAGTCCCATCTGCCTTTAAAAGAAGCTTCATTGACCTATCAGGATCCAGCTAAGAAGTTAAAGAAGGCAGTTGTTTGTAACTTCCCCACCGACATGCCGCTGTCTTTCATCATAGATTGCAGCAATGTTATTCATGTAGAACGTCATTTGGGCAGTCACAAGCAGCCCATAGGATAATTATAATCACCTTCATCAGGAAGATTCCAGCAAAATTTGACAATGGACTCTAGAGAAAGTTCCCCATAGTCGACCTGGACGTTGATCCACTATGCTCTTTTGACTGTTAATGTATTGACTGCCACAAGACTGCCTGTAGAAGTACAGCGTTCAGTGGAGTCAGCAGACAGCGGCACCCCACTCAAGAATTCATTGACGAACACTAGAATGGGTCACCTGACTTTTTTGGGCGAGGCTTCATTGTCCACAAACTTTATGTATTTGTGATTGACTCTACCTCTTTGAATCCTTTGAAAAGATGACTCAACAAGCTGGTTCAACAAACCCGCCTTCATGTTTAGAAGGTGAAGAAGTCCTTAAATGGCTGTACAAGAATCTTGGATATTTATGCTGCACACTAGTCAGTTGTTAATGAATATGGAGAATTTTAGAAAGGCTCGTGTATTGTAACAAATGGTGCAAGAGCTTTGACTGTCATTAAGGGAGTCTGGTTGGTTCACTGAAGGAAAATAGATATGATTGTATCACACTACACTGCATTATTCCCCAAGAATCCTTATTTGGCAAGGTATTACAGATAAATGGTGCCATCCACACAGTGTGGTCAGGATAGGGAATTTAATCAGAGCTGTTAATATCAAAATGACACAGAAGATCTATATCTTTCCTTGAAGAACTGAACAAAGAATTTAATGAAGTAGAGTTAGCTTAATTAATTCCGGTTCACTGACATCTTTACTTCCTATATACTTTATTTGCTCTGGCATTCCTCACAGATATAACCATCTTTTTGAACATACTTTATATAAGGTTACAAGGCAAGTAATAAAAAGTTTCTCAACTGGTTGGGTACATTGAAGCTTTCCAGAAGAAGCTAATACCATTCGGTGCTTCCTTAAGAAAGAGCAGCGTTGTATACCCTTCTTCATGTTGCAAGCTCATGACAGATGATGTGAAGTCACTCATATTTATGCTTTTTGCCAAATATCTTTAATTTGAAAACAGATTTAGAGACTTCAAGAAGCTGTAGACCATTCTACAGTCACTAAACAACCAAATTGAAGTGGATATGTAGTTGTGTGAACTACAATCTAAATCAATACTGATTGCAAGGGGAAGAAAATGTTGGTTAGCCAGGCAAGATTCTCCAAGCTAAGACAAGGCACAGGCTCTTGCACACTTGCAGCCCGTAGTTAGCTAAGACACTTTTGCCTTTGTCTTTTCATCTAGGAAGCAAGTAAAGGTAAAAAATACAAAACTGTCGGAAATTGAACACTGACTATGTGTCTTATGCTTGCCACTATCCACTTTGAACTAGGACTACCTTAACTTTTTCTATTCATTTACAACAGTTAATGTTATATCTATTTTTATCTATAAATGTATTATATATTCTTTTATCCTTTGTGCATAGGTACTATTTTTAGTCTTAACTCAATTCCTATATATATATATATATATATATATATATATATATATATATATATATATATATATATATATATATATATATATATATATATATATGTGTGTGTGTGTGTGTTACAGTAAGAACACGTACCTAGGGATTACACGTAATTCCTGAATATTTCAGTGAATACACGTATTCCCCGTTTCACTCAGGGATTTCACGTAATCACTAAAATTTCCAGTGATTACGTGAAATCCCTGAAATTAGACCTGTCATTTTACGTGTTCTTACTATTGAGCATTCAGTGAATTCGCATAACCTTCATCTATGAACATTTCAATTAAACATAGTGCAATTACACACAGCATAGTTTAACTTAACGAACTTTCAGTTTCGTTAGTGAGTGTTTGTGTTTAAATGACAGAGACATGAGCGAATGGTTCAGTTTTCAAAAGTGTCTGAACCACTGCTCGTTGCTTCATTCTTCCTCTTCTTCAAGCAACTCTGACTTGTTGCTTCATTCTTCCTCTTCCTCCTGCAAAGTCAAGATGTCTATCGAGGAAAGGTTTACACAAAACCTCACAGATCATTTTAAAGAAAACAAAAAAGCATTAATTACACGGTGTGACTATCAGAAGACCATCGATGTCCTGAAAGCAGCAGCTGATAACTCCCATGCTAAGGGGCGGCACGGATATTATCTGTTGGAGAAGTAAGTTTTCACTTCAATCTATTATTTTACTCAGTCTCTCTCTCTCTCTCTCTCTCTCTCTCTCTCTAATTGTGTGTCTGTCTCTCTCTAATGTTAACAGTTCTTTCAGGTATGAAGTACTCCAGTGCGGTCCTACAGAAAAACTGATAGAGACGTTCGACACGACAGGAGTCGCCACTCTACTATGTGAGCATTGAGGAGACGTTTGGCGTTCTCAAGAGCGCCCACCTCTCAAACAGGCCATGGCAGAAGAGACCAAATGTTGAAAAACTTACAAAAGAAATATATAAACATTCCAACTAAGGCCGTTGAGCTGTTCAAGTCACTCTGTCAAGAATGCCAAAAGAAACGAAAACGGCCGATGACGAAGGGGATTTTCGTTAGTCCAATACTCACCTAGGATTTCTCGTCAAGGGGTCAAGTAGATCTAATTGACATGCAAAGCATGCCCAGTGGATCCAACAAGAAATAGATCATGGTGTACCAGGATCACCTGACGAAGTTTTGCATCCTTCGAGCCTTGACGTCTAAAAGAGCTGCAGAGGTCGCTTTTCATCTACTGGACATTTTTCTTCTCTTTGGTGCCCCCGTTATTCTCCAAAGCGATAACGGATCCGAGTTCACTTCACAAGTCATTACAGAGGTGAAGGAAGTTTGGCCAAAACTAACACTGGTGCATGGTAAGCCTCGCCATCATGGGTAGGTTGAGCACGCAAACGGTGATATTAAAGATATGCTGGTGGCATGGATGGCTGACAATGACTCACAAGACTGGCCTACGGGCATCATGTTTGTTCAGTTCCAGAAAAACAGTGCTCTCGATTCCGTGATAAAGTGCTCTCCATATTCTGCAATGCTTGGCTGTGAGGCTTGTGTAGGACTTACTACTTCGTCTTTGCCAATGGAAGTGATTGCTTGGATGGAGACTGAGGAGGATCTTCTTGCTGTCACACCAATCAGGCCAGACTCTGACAATGACAACTCTCTCTCCCAAACTGATAGTGTTTCAAACCAGATCCAAGCTACAAGTGATGAAACACCAACACATGATTTGACAGAGGATGTTCTGCTCCCAGTCGAACATGGCAGCACTACAACAAAATACACTGGTGACAATGTGACAAGTCAGCCAATGACAGCTGAAATCCTTGATCTACCCACAGGACCTTTCTCGCCCACAGCAACACCATCTGCCTACAATGTTGAGAGTCCTGTTTCTTCTGGAGAATCAGAAGAGCCCGTAACGTCTCTCTCCCCCTCTCCACCTGACAGTCCTGTTTCCTCTGTTGAAAACCACAGAGCTGTAGAACGCATCAAAGAAATCAAAAGGCATCGTCGTGAAGCAACAGATGCACAAACTTCTCAAGCAGAAAGGATGGTGAAAAGAAGTCACGTAATCTGCGAGGTGGCGAACAAGGAGACAATGTAGCTGTGCCAGTTCCACTTGTTGATCGTGGGAGAGGCAATCCTAGAAATATCCTTGGTGTCATAATTGACAGACGAGAAGACACAGACCAATACAGGAGAGCTGTAAAAGCTGGTATTCTCAGTGGTCTGTATTCCAGAAATCAATTTGATCTGTGCCCTCAGCGCCTTCTAAACACTAACGACATGAACACTGAAAAAACAGTTTCACTGCGCTCGGCGGTGATTTCTCAATCCACTTCAGGTGGACAAGGCTTCGCAAGATACAACTGTACTGGCACCCAAAAGTGTAGTACAAGGCGATGTAAATGCCTTAAAGCCGGGCTTCTGTGGAACTCACAATGTCATAGCAGCCTCAATTGTTGTAACAAGTAACATGTCAATGGTTTCTGCAATTCTTTAGAACTTTTAAATGCTTTGTTTTAGGTCATGGAACAGTTTACGTTGTGTGTGTGTGTGTTTGACCAATAAAATTCTGTATGTTTGCTTTTTTTAATATTCATTCTATTTTTTATCTAGTTACTTACTAATATGCTCGTCGCAACATTGGCATTGATGATGAAATGAGCATCAGGGATTACACGTATTTACTGGGACCATTTTTCAAGGATTTCGCGTAATCACTGGAAAATTCAGTGATTACGTGAAATCCCTGAGTGAAACGGGGAATACGTGTATTCACTGAAATATTCAGGGATTACACATAATCCCTAAGTACGTGTTCTTACTGTAACATATATATATATATATATATATATATATATATATATATATATATATATATATATATATATATATATATATATATATATATATATATATATATATATATATATATATATATACTGTTTAGCACCGAAGTGGCCCCAGATATCAATCTTGTTGGACTAGGGTGGTAGTTCATAATATGTAGGAGTGTTCATTGAAGACAGAATTTATATATTTAGTAAATTAGATCTATTTTCAGAAAATAAAATATATATTCACATTCATATTATAATTGATATGAAACATTTAAATATGAATTTAAACAATTTTTACAATTTTAAATGATTAATAACATAAAATTATCTAAGTGCTTTAAAAGTAAGCAGGTACGGGAAATGGGCCCGTGTCTTACATATGGTAAGGCTACGGGCCAACCAAGGGAAAGGCCCGTGCCAACAACAAGTGTTGGCTTTAATACCCCAACAACAACATGGTAAGGCAAACTACACACACACACACACTAAATATTAACTACGGGCCAACCAAGGGAAAGACCCATGCCAACAACAAGTGTTGGCTTTAATACCCCAAGAAGAACACTAAATACTATGGGCCAACCAAGGGAAAGTGTTGGCTTTAATACTCCAACAACAACAACACTAAACTTCATGATAAATTGGGTACAATCTTAATTTTATAATATTTTTATAAATAGTTTCTCAATATGATTTTTTGGAAAAACTGGGTCTTTAATTGTAGAGACTTGTAAAATCCGACTTCATGAATTTTGGAGGCCATGAAGTTTTATCAAAAGAATCAGAATTTGCAACGATTAGCTTTCCTGGTCCTGTACGGCACCGAACCCTATATGACATACACAATCAGAAAAGATGCTCATCAGAACATCAATCAGGTACACCCAACCCACCACTGTGGTATCCAACCAAGACAATGGCCTCGCCAGTAAGCTTCTTAAAGTCACAGTTCTAGGCTTTCATCGACTTGCTGCCATGCGAATGCTAGATGAACACGCTGCCAATTTTCTTAAAGCCTTCATGTCTTAGGTTGGAGCCTTTGTATATCAGCGGCCAGTTCCACATGCGATGATAAAAAATGTACCTAAACTATCCCCCCACCTAACCTACAAGTCGTGTCCTTACCTACATACTTAATGGGGGTTGGGGGATAATGCCTCTTGCACCCCTCCTTACAGTGCTGTATTCTAAGTTGAACATAATAAATATTTTACGTTCTCAGTGAAAACCGTCATGATGAGGAGTACCATGACAGTGTACAGGTATTTATATATACAGGTGATGTCTCTATCGTAACCCTACGCTCTGTCTTCAACAAGCATCACAGAATGCAAATAGACAATGACATCATACCTAATAATGTTGAGGATCTTGGTCTCAGTCAGGGCTCATCTAATTCTTTGACTGTTCTATGTCCAGGCTGTACTCTATCTTGTTGAGTATGCCACCCCTGTGCTTACCTCTATCTCACCCACACACAAAGAGTCATTGGAAGTAGTAAAAAACAACGCAATGAGGATCATCCTGGGCGCCACCATGTAGACCAAGCTCTCTCTGTTCAGGTCTGAGGTTCACCTCCTCCGTCTTGCGAACAGAATCAACATCCAAAATAATCTTATCATCATCAAAACCCTTAAAACTGGCAGGAAAAGACCTCTTCAAAATAAGCTCAAGCACCTAATTCACCTATCTGCTGATCTTAATTTGCCCTCCACCCCGTTCCTATGCGGGTCAAGTCATTAATACACTTAAAGTTTAATTACACATCCCTGCCATTCTCCAAAGACCTCTGCTTTCTTGAAACAGTTTTCAGAGCTGAGCTTGACTCCCTTCAAAATTCTCCTGCTAATAATGTTTACTTCACCGATGGCTCCGTTGACAGGACTGTCCCAGCTGCTGTTGCTCTTGTATACTTTGTAGCGTACCCAGCCAGTTGGAGACTCAAACAGCACTTACACCCTACAAACAGAGCTTGTAGCCATCCTGAAGGCCATTGAACACTCTGCCACTGTCTAAGGTCACATTTCTATCCACATCGACTCAATGGGCATTAAGCGCAGTCTTAAAGACCCCTAACATTAGAGAAAACTCCCTAATCATCTCTAAAGTCAAGCACTTAGCCCATACCTATTACCAGAATCACATATGGGTAACTATCAACGGGATCCCCAATCATATTGGGATTCCGGACAATGAAGCAGCTGACATTCTTGCCAGGGGAGCCCTTGCAGTAAACACAACAAGTTTACCCCTGTGCTCTCCCTTCAGCAGTTAAACCAGTCATTGATCGACCATTAAGCACCATCAAGCATGCCCAATTAGATTCCTCTCAGTCAGCCACTTGGTATATCAATGATACTAATTCTGTTCAGCAGTGCCTCCCTAAAAACACCACAGGTTGATTTCTGTCATAACCCATAGACTCAGACTAGGATACCCGTGCGCCTGGGAGTTGATTGGCAGATGAAATAGAAACTGCTCATACTCTGACCAGCGTGCAGGCCTTCCCTTAGAACATTACCTGCTTTTGTGTAACGAAACCTTCCCGCTCAGGCAGTCCCTCAACCCAAGCCATCAGCTCACTTCAGTCCTTATTGCCAGGTACGTACTGCAAAACATACAAACACTTTCAGTTTTTCTTTGCTCCTATCCACCACCCAAGTAACTACATTACACTGGGACTTACACACCCTTCCCCATCCTTATCCACACCACAAGCCCTTTTGACTCCTACACTGCACACTCTACATGCAGCTTTACAGTGGTACCTCTCCCATCCTATCAAATTGCTCCTTTAATCCACATCAGTCCTTCCCCCTTCCTAACCCACATGCTCGCCTGGTTAAGTGAACGAGGTCCTTCTCCCTCTCACTCATGTTGCTATCTTTGTCATGCAATCCATGAGTTATCGTCTGTCCTATAACCCCACCTTAAACCAACCAGGGACTCGGCCTCCCATCTTTATCCTATCACTAATAACCTCCAACTCCACACCCAGTCTCTTCTCCTCATTTGGTCTTAGTAATGTCAGTCTTTCTCTCTAGAATTGCTCCATTTCTCCCTTCAGGGAATGCACTGCCGGACACCAAGCCTGGCAACTAACCTTGATCCCTTAATCAAGCCATATATAGTTAAAGCTTGTCTTAATGCCCAAAAATATACAAATGGGCCATCACATAAAAAGAATTACTTGACATTGTTCCTAACCATGGGAACACCACTCTCCTGAGGACTGGCTCATGGGCCTAGTCAAATCGGGGCTTATCCCCTGGTATTATAAGAAAAACTATTGACCACTCTCATCCTCGGTTGAGAACCTCGGAAGCTCTTGTGTTGAGCTCGATCCAATACCTCCTTACAGGCAGGCTCTCTGAACTGGCCGATGGCTAAGTCTCAATACTGGGGCTTCGACCCCAGTGCTTTGAACTTCTTTTAAAGACCTTCCACTCCTCTCTCAGTCATTTCTCACCGAGTCTTACTGCTATCCAACTTTCTACCTCCACCTTAGGCAGGTGTCAGTGGGCACAGAGGCTCAGTCCTCAACTGCTTCCCTCCGGCTCCTCTATGGTACCTGAGAATTCCTTGCTGACATACTCTCCCCTATTATCAGCGTGGAGGCAGGGCGAAAGTCTGTTGTGTTTCCTCTCTGACTTGGACATGTATCCCTTCAATTTCTTCAGATGCTTGGAGAATCTCTCCTGGCTAACCAACCTTTTATTTCCCTTGAAATCACTATTGAGTTAGACTGTTTTTCACATAACTCCATATCACCTTCAATTGGGTTGTTAAGTGACTGAAGAATAATCTACAGCTTCTTGAAGTCTCTAAATCTGTTTTCAAATTGAAGATATTTGGCTAAAAGCATAAAAAGTCTGACTTCACATCATCTGTCATGAGCTTGCAACATGATGAACGGTATGCAACGCTGCTCTTTCTTAAGGAAGCACTGAATAGTAACAGCTTCATGTGGAAAGCTTCAATGTACCCAACCAGTTTTGAAACATTTTGTTACTTGCCTCGTAAGCGCAAATAAAGTATGTTAAATTAGGTGGTTATATCTGTGAGAAATGCCAGAGCAAATAAAAGATATAGGAAGTAAAGATGTCGGTGAACCGGAAACAATTTAGCGCGACTGTACTTCACTAGATTCTTTGTTCAGTTCTTCAAGGAAAGATATAAATATTCTGTGTCATTGTGACATTAACACCTCTGATTACATTCCCTATCCTGACCACACTGTGTGGATGGCATCATTTATCTGTAATACCTTGCAAAATAATAATTCTTGGTGGATAATGCATTACAGTGTGATACAATCATATCTATTTTCCCTGAGTGAACCAAGCAGACTCCCTTACTGACAGACACTCAAAGCTCTTTCCTCATCCATTACAATACACAAGCTTTTATAAAATCCTCCATATTCATTGACAACTGACTCACGTACAGCATAAATATACTAGATTTTTGTACCACCGTTTAAGGACTTCTTCATCTTCTTAACATAAAGGTGGGTTGACACGGTCAGACGGTTTGTCAAACCAGGTTGTCGGGCCTGCTTGTCAAATGATTCGAAGAGGTGGAGTCAGTCATAAAGGCATAAAGTTTATGGACAATGAAGCCCCACCCACAAAAGTCAGGTGACCCATTCTTGTGTGCGTTGATGCATTCTTATAGGTTGCCGGTGTCTGCAGACTCCCCAGACCGTTTTACTTCTGCAGGCAGTCTTGTGGTGGCCTAAACGTTGGCAGTTGAAACAGTGTAGTGGCTCAACATCCAGGTCAACTATGGGAAACTTTCCTTAGAGTCCAAGGTCTAATTTTGCTGGAATCTTCCCGAGGAAAATGAATATAATTCTCCTGATGTACTGCTTGTGGCTGCCAAAATGACGTTCTACATGATGAACGTTGCTGCAATCAGTAATGAAAGACAGCGACATGCTGGTAGGGAAGTTACAAACAACTGCCTTCTTTAACTTTTCGCTGGATCCAGATAGGTCAATGAAGCCTCCTTCTAGAGGCAGATGGGACTGTCGTGGTATTCTGGGGTGATGATAAAAAACCCTTATGGTTGGTTCTGACTTTCATCTTGATGCTTGGTTTGGATGTTGCAATCAGTTATCGTTGCATAGAAGGGTGCCCCTTCCACAACTGTTAGCTTGAATTTTGAAGCTAATTTGGTACAGTTGTATTCAGGAAGATGGGTCTCTGCACGAGCAGGGTTCTGCGTGTCAGTGGCCAGATCAATATCCATGTCAAGACTTAGGGTGCTGGAACGTGGTGAGCCAGCTGGAGTGGAGTCCAGGGCTGGGGAGTTGGCAGGTGGTGTGGTGGTTCTTCTTCTCTCCTACTTATTCTTTGGAGCAGGAGTCTCCACAGCAGAGGGAGAGGAGAAAGGAGTGGTGGTAGTAGCTCTGGGAGTGCCCTTATGAGGACGAGGAAAGGTGTAGGGAAGAGTCCTGTTAGTAGTCTTCTTATCAAGTTCTAAACTCATATCAAGTCTGCCAGGAGGATTCAAGTCTGGGATGGCTGTGGTATTGGATTTCAGTGGAAGGGTTTCCTTATACAATGGAGGCTCCCTGTTTCTTCCAGTCATGATGCGGGACATGAGGTTATGGTACAGACTGCACAAGTCACATTTGCACCTGCATTGTGATTGACAAAGTCATAACTGTACTGCTTAGCTAATCCCAGTTTTCCAGCCAAGGAGAAGGCATAGTAAGCAATGTCTTCTCGGTGTTAGAGGTATGCTATGCATCCATCTCTTGTAGATATTGCAATAAGCTTGACAGTGGAATTTGTCCTAGACAAAGCAGAAATGGCAGACAAAAGTGTTGTCGCAGTTACTCATCTGGTGGTCAACTGTTAACTGAAGGGGCGAGAACTACAACCCACCAGCAGAAAACAGTACTACCCGCTGGTGTCCCCTGTGCCGGGTAAGCTTGTGAGGGAACTCAGTGTCCCTTGTGCAGTGTAAACAGGTTCTTGAGCAGGCAGGGAGATCCTCCCCCAGAATGGTATATGCCCGGGACAGAAGTGGCCATACACCCTTGATGAAGAATCGTGCCCTAGGATTACCAACCGCTGTCGGATATATCTTTAGATAGCAATCCTATCCTTTCCTTTCGTAAACAGAAGATGATTCATCCGGAATGGTGAATTGCTCAGATGTGAAATTTTAGACTAGGCTGACTTAATTCTGACAAGTATAGGGTAAGCTTTATCTAAGCTATAGTTATGTACATTTTAAGCTTTTTGCCAAAAATATATTTGTTCAAGACTTTTGATTCAGTTTGTAATATATGGGGGTGGATGTAGATCATTGGGACAGGTGTAAACTTACTTATGAATTGTCCACTGTCTTTCTGGGAACTTGTTCATTTGAACTGAAATGCGAGAATAGAAAGCTAGTTTTACAATTTACTAAATATTATGATTTAGTGTGTTATTAAGAGTGGAGCTGGTTGGGTAGCAAACATGAGATTGAGGCTTAGTCTTAGGGTAAGATAGCTAGGATTACTGCTGCCACGGTAGTTAAGGATACGGCTACTAGGTTAGGTTAGTGGAAAACCTTATGTCAATTGGCTTTCTTATGTTTGTTTTCGTTTTAAAATTTGGGTTTTCCTTCGTAAGTTTAGAAATTCTACACCCAGTCTGTTCCAACAGCCTTCAAAGGTTCTGTATGTATATTAGTCCTTATTTCTCTACTGAAAATGAGGATTCGATTTTACGCTGTGTGAATCTTTTCTTGTCCAGCTCATCACTACCAGATGACTCTGACAATTTAGCCCACCAGTCATCGCCTGAATACAATTAGGGGTGTATGTATGATAGTGGCTACCTGTATATATTATTATGGCTTACTCAGAATACAGCAGTGTAAGGGGGGTCGCAGGGGTTCGTTAGCCCCCCTTAGGTAAGTAGGTAAGGGCATGGATTGTAGGTTAGTTGGGAATATTTAGGTTAGTTGACGTCCATTTTTAATCCATGCTGGAGGAACTGGCTGCTGATATACAAAGGCTCCTTGAATCGCATAATAATATCAAGTAACCAATTGTTCGCTTGTATGTCATATTAGATAACAGATTGTAGAAAGATCGTCGGTTTTTAGAATGCTCAAGACTTAATCACTGATACAACATATTGAATGTTAAGAATATCAGAAGAAAGAGCATTTGTTTGACAAATCCTTGTTTTTAAAATAAGTAAAAATTGATAATAATAAGTTTTTGTTTGGATATTGAAAATTTTATACATTAAAGAGTTATTTATGTATAAGTATTTAATATGATAAACTGGCTGCCCTTCAAAGTCTTTCTTACCAGCTTGACTTATTGAAACTATTTCAGCTTCATCAATGTTATATATCGCTAAAAAATTATTTAGCATATCATAGAAGTTCATGTTGTGTTCCTTCAACATCAGAAATGACAACAAGCTCCCTCTAGACATCCGGTGCTTGATAGATTGCCCATCCTTTTGCTGGACACGGGCTCTTACGTTGGCAGCCCGTAGCTAAACAACTGATAACATTATCAAGGCTCTCAAAAGGAAATTGAAGCCTTTCTCAAAGTAAATAAGTAATTAAGTGCATTAAGTAATTATGTAAATTAAGTAAGTACTCAAGAGGCACACATCCGCTATACAATTTTATTAGGTACTTTGAACTAACGGGCTTTATTCACTGTATTGCATAATAAAATAGCAGATTTTGGATTTGCAGATAATGTCATGCTCTGATATCTGATACTCTAGTGCATATTGCAGTAATATACAGCATGTCATTACTCTATCACTAGAGTCAAGTTTAACAGTAAAGCAAGTGTTTCCTGTTTTTATTCGGATAACTTGACTATTTGACAACTCTCCACACACGTACCCTACATTTCCATAAACAATACATTACTCTAAAAATGTACTGTATAATATGGATACAAATTAAGATTAGCTGAGTGTATATATATTTGACAATGACCACTAACCGTTTTTATACGGAATCCACCACAATCTTGAAGCATGACGCAATTCTGAAATGTCGCTGTCACCTCTTGCAGTGTCTAGGGAATCATATATCTAAAATTTGTTACTCCATAAATATGAACAATGTCCAGAAGTAAAATGATAAGAGTATGATCTTTCGTTTACAATAGTTATTAATACAGTACCTATGTATGTGTACATGCTAATTGGAAACCAAATAAAGTGGAGGGCACTGTAGTACATTCCAAAATATGTGCTATATTGGGTATCCTTATAGAAGGTTCAATGCCATGTAATATTTGTCTTTGTGGAAAGTACCAAAGCACGTCCTGCGAAGTACCAGTCAGAGGTTGGTTTGCCATCATATATATATATATATATATATATATATATATATATATATATATATATATATATATATGTGTGTGTGTGTGTGTGTATGTATGTATGTATTTACAACAGTCATGGATAGATACTGATAGGTTTTGGGCCCGGGAGCAGACTGATGTTCAAAGATGATGAAGGCAAATATGAATTGTAAGATGTCAGATTCCTTGTTAATCAATGGCAGCAGAAGTTTCATGACGCTATTCCAACAGAGGTGGAGTAGCAGACGCTGACCTGGAAGAAGAACCTATCGCTGAAACTTTTGCCTAAATCATTCAGTATTTGAACGACCGCTAATTATCTGAAGTGCTAAGGACGATAAGTTTATGCACAAAACTTACATCTTTAAAGGATTCCTCAACAGAAATTGTGTCTGATTATGTGATTCAACCCAACAACGTAGCTGCTACTCTGAAAACTGATGGTGGAGTGATCATTGATAGTTTACTGGTTGCCATTTTGATTAAAGGACGGGGAAGGTATGGAAATCACCGATACAAAAATCTAAGATTGCAAAGGTTGTATTGAAGTTAAAAATGGTAAATGAAAGGTTAAAAGTACTTGATGATAGGACAAAGCCTCCTTTTGAACTAGTACATTTTGACTTTGCATGTCCAGTCGATCCTAAAGATTAAGAAAGTTTTTAGTACGTTATGAATTTCAATGAGGATATATATTTAAAAAAACATCTAGGCAATGGTTCAATAATCATCTTTGAGAACAAATCCATATTATATTGTATTCTTAATTGTTTTTTTGAGTTTTGAATAATAAGTTTTATTGGGTACTTCACTATCCCGGTGTCTTACATATGGTAAGGCAATCTACACACACACACACACAATTACAGGAATCATTAGGAATTTATCTCGAACATGTAACTTTTGAGGAGTACAGACAGAGTTCTGCTCCTAATAATCAAAAGAACGTTTCTTAACAAATTGCCTCATTATGACTATTGATATCATCCTCCAGCTTCAAAACTTAAATTTTCCTCCATCATTTGTAGTTAACAGAAAGAACAAATGTGTTTCCTTACCTAATATTATATCATATCTCAGAATTTGATAACCTGGAGACAAAGGGCAGCAGGTCTATCTTGTGCCGACAAATTATCTTGTCTTTTTGATCCATTGTCTTCTCTTCCTTCCCCTGATTCTTCTTCAGTAAATTCTAGGGACTCATAATGTTATTTTTCTTGTCCATTTATTGTCCGTCATTTTCATTATATGTTCTGCCCATGTCCTTGTCCTTTTCTTACATGTTCTTAGAATATCCCCTACTATATTTTGATCTCTTAGTATCAATGTTGCTCTTTTTCTCTCTCAGTATTATTCACATCAATATTCTTTCAATAGCTATTTGATATATGAATAGCCTATGTTCTAAGGCTGCAAGTTTCTGATGCATAAGTTAAAACTGGTAAGACCATCTGATTATGTACAAATCCACTTCAGTTTCAGCACACTAGCGTTAAAAGAATTGCAGTTCAGTATGTAGTTAATTTTGCTCTTGGAAAAGTAAAAAAGAAAAAAATATTATCAAAATAATGACCCCATGGTTGGCGTATGCAGCACATCCATGTACTGCTTGCAGCAAGATGTTTATTTGTAACCGAAGAAAACCACAGCAGAGCAAAAACAATTAGAAGGACCTTTTATAAATCATAGATAGTTATGATACTTCAACTTCCCGCCACTAACATACACAATAAATTTTTCTTTCTAGTTATCTTGTGTTTATTATGCACTTCTTACCATCACTAATGCTGGAAATCACTCGTTATTGGTTTTTTTCGCCATCCACAGTCCAGTGCCCACTAGGATCTCTCATAATTGTTATTACCGCATATGGCAGGTGATGTTAAGACAAATACTAACTTACTTTATTTTGATGGCAGCTTTCCCGTCCCATACAGCAGGGGAACCCCACTCTCTACAGGACCTCCACTGTCATTGTACCTTGTTCGTTCAGAGTATCTAACGTTTCATAATGGGTATTGTTCATTTACTGTTAAATCGTCATTGTCAAAAGACTCATGAAATAAGAAAGTCTACAGTTTCCTCTAGTGAGCCTTAATGTCTTCAATCATTCAAATGTTTCGTGGGAGCTTATTATATAGTCTCAGGGCTGCATATTTAAAGGCTCTGGAGCCTAAAGTAGACATAAATCTAGGTTCCAACAGTTTGAAGCCATCTGTAACTATTCTCGTGTTGACAAAATTTGTTGGCTGCGCAATATGTAGCAATTCCCTTAAGTATATTGGCAGCCTGGTTCTGAAAACTTGGTGGGTTATTGTACATATTTTAAATTAAGTCCTCGCTTTAATCGGCAGCCAGTGTAAATAATTTCTTATAGTGTTGATCATTTCTCTGGGTGGGTCACCTTTCATCAGTTTTGCTCCTCTGTATATTATATTTTGTAATTTCTTAAGTTGCACTTTTGGTAAATTGTAATAGATAGAGTTGCAATAGTCAATCCTGTTAAGAACACAGTTCATCACAAGTTTCTTCACAGAATTTCCGTCTAGGTACTTTTTTATAAACTCAATATTTCTTAAATGATAACCAGCAGTTTTTATTACATTATTTATTTGGGCATTTGGAAACAGGTCACAGTCAAGAAATACACCTAGATCTCGAATTTTAGTTCTTATTCATGTTCATTTGAGTATCTTCTAAGTTTCTCACGCTGTTTCTCTTGCCCACCACCATGAATCTAGTTTTGTTCTCATTTAATTTTATTTTTTTTAAAATGTCATCCATTCTCTAACACTATCAAGATTCGGTTTAGAGTTTCACTGTTGTCATGTATGTCATTTAGGGAGAAGCAAAATTGTGTGTCATCTGCAAATAGTTCAAACTTGACGCCATGCCTTTGAAGCATTTACAATGGACCAATAGTATAGATACAGAATAAGATTGGGCCAAGTACACTCCCTTGGGGTACCGCTCTGTTTAAGGGTTCATATGATGAGTAAAAGTTTCCAGTAATTTCTACCAACTAAGTAGTCTTTTAGGTATACGAAGGCTTGATCTTCAACGCCGATGGATCGTAGATAATTTAGTAGCAGTTCATATACCACTGTATCAAAAGCAGCACCGAGATCGAGCAGAATAAAGATACCACATTTTTTTCCATCCATCATTTCTAGCATATCATTTACAACAGAGCAGATGGCTGCCTCCGTAAAATATGGTTTTCTGTATGCAGATTGATTGTCAGGAAAAGCTTCTATTACTTCCAATTGGCTGACTAGCTGTTCAAGAATTACATGTTCCAGTACTTTTGAGGTAAAGGATAGATTTGAAATAGGTCTATATGAGCTTACTTCCTGGTAGTCCAGTGCATTTTCTCAGAACTGGTGTGAATATAGCCGTTTTCTCAGATTTAAGAAACTAACATTCATCAATGCTTTTATTTTCTATTCTGATTATTATTTCGGCTAGACTAGAAAAGTCTTTCCCTCTAATTATTTCAGATATTGGCATAGGATCGATCGCGCAGTTTGTTTTCTTTGCTATTTTGATAATTTTGGTGATATCTTGTGTTATGTTGTTAAATACTAATAATTTTGTCTGTGTGCCTGGTGTATCATTAATCTGATGTTGAGTATTTACGAATGACCTGGTTATATATGCAATTTTTTTTTAAAGAATACTGGAAAATTATCTGCTAGTTCCTGGTCCCTGTATACATCAGGTAGTTTCTTTTCTTTTACATTTCCCATTATAACATTCAGGAGATGATATCACTTATTTATGTCTGTTGCTGCTTCGAGGATCTTTCTATTATAGTTTAAACTTTTTTTCTTCCTAGTAGGTATTTATATTGACACGTAGTAGTTTTGTATTCTACCCAATTACTTTCCGTTTTTAACCTATCCCACTTTCTTTCTTTACATCCTTTATCCTTCTTTTTTTCCAAAGTCTCTCCATCAAACCAAGGAGACTGGTCTTTTACGGTTATAGTCTTTTCCATTGTTGGGCACATGGTATCATATTCACTTCTCCTCACTCTATTATAAGAGGTCATAAGACAGTTAGCACACTTAACTTGCGTTTTGTAAATTAACAAGCAAAATAAGTATGGAAAAAAAATGTAGGAAGTCTAATGATCAATGTAATTTCATATGATTATATGGAAAATCACTCGATGAAAAACAATAAATTAATTATTGAAAAACTTTTATAGTAACATATGAACTTTCCAAAACACGCCGGCAATAGATAGTGCTGATCAGACGTAAGATTTCATATATATATATATATATATATATATATATATATATATATATATATATATATATATATATATATATATATATATATATGTGTGTGTGTGTGTGTGTGTGTGTGTGTGTGTGTGTATATATATATATGAGCTTTCCTTTCTGTGCTATTCCTGAGAATATTAGACATATTTACCCAGAATTTCCTGGAGCTTATATCATAGCTTTCAAGCAAGTATTTGGGACAATTCTAATCAATATACCAACTTCAGAATGTTTCAAGAATAATACTTTTAATTATACAAAGCTTCAATATTGGAAGCTGATGAATATTCACTTTTAAAGCCTGGATTTTTTAGTAGGGCAATAGATGGTACGGATCAGACCAAGTTTTTTTTTTTTTATATACAAGTAGGTTGTTCTGTCCTTGCTATTCCAGAGAGTATTGGACATATTTGCTCAGAATTTCCCGGAGCTTATCTCTGGGCTGAGTGTCTTAGACTAGGAATCATGGCCTTCAAGTGAGTATTTGGGACAATTCTAGTTAATAGATAAATTTCAAAATGTTTCAAGTATAATACTTTTAGATATACAAAGCTTAATTGCTGGTTAATTACATCGATATTGGAAGTTTACATACACTTTCAAAGCCTGCATGCTCTCTTGGTTGAGTGAAGTGTAGCTGTTGAATATTCACTTGTAGCCGTATTTCTATTCAGCTTGACATGATTTTGTATAGCAGAAAGTAAACTTATTTGGTGGTAATATTTATGTTCTTTTGTGAAAGATTTTCCAAGAGTATTCTTGCAGACATTTTGTGTAAAGTCAAACAAGTTTTACTGTTATGAAATATCCTTTATCTATTATTATGTCAATTGTTATGCCATCTTCTGTTTCTTGCCCACTTTGCCTCTTTTCATGCTTTCCTTACTTCTCTAATAGATTTCAGAAACAAAGTCGCATTGTCAATTATTACAAGGCCTGTGTTTTCACTTGGCCCATTCAAAACGAAAACTTCCAATAGAAGTTGTGTCAAATTTGGTGGCAGCGGTGGATATTTATATTTTGGGATTGGTCTTGGTCGTACCCACAGGTTAAAATACAGGTTAAAATCAATTTTACTATGGTAATTAAAAATAAAAATTTGAATTGAATAAAGAATATGGTTAAAAATATTTTTTATTTATACTTTCAAAGAAGTAATATATTTTTTCTTAGAAACGCAAGTATTTTGATTTGTCTTTGGTGTTGGGATTTCAAAATCTATTTGAAATATTTAAATTTTTGTTTTTAAATATACTGATAATGATAATATAAGTCGATATTGAAAAGATGTATTTATATTTTGAATTTTAGTATATTATAAAAGAGAGAGAGAGAGAGAGAGAGAGAGAGAGAGAGAGAGAGAGAGAGAGAGAGAGAGAGAGAGAGAGAGAGAGAGTTTTACTTCACTTTATTGTTCGTGGTTCGGTAAATAACACTCATATGATTTAATTAATTTCTCATAAACTGCATTTCATAAAAGGTATTAAAGGATATAGGAATAATGATGGTTTAATACTACCCTGAAGACAAAGAAAATAATTCAAAACTAAGCTAAAAACAGTATGTCTAAATAGGGCAATAATTTAGTTTATTTTCTTAGATATCTAGTTTCCTAATGGTTTAATCTGCGATGTTACTAAATTATCCCTTCATTTTATCATTTATTTATTTCCTTATAACACTCGATATTTGTGACAATAGATAATTGGTCAACTTATATTTTCTCTCTCTCTCTCTCTCTCTCTCTCTCTCTCTCTCTCTCTCTCTCTCTCTCTCTCTCTCTCTCTCTCTCAAATTTCAGTAACTTTAAAAGCAAATCGTTAATTCCCGAAGCCTTCATTGTTTTCATGTAAATATTTAAACTTTGATATTAGTTATAGGTAAATTATCTTTCATTTTCATTTTGAGTTTCATATGGTTCTCTAGGGTATCAATGACTTTAGTACATAATTATATGAGTAGTGTTGTTATAATATCTCTCATAATTAGGCTAAAAATATAAATCAGTAAAAGATATATTTTTAGGGCTGGAGCCATATCGTCATTATGAAAGTTCCTCAAAAGGCAATTTTCTACTTGGGATATTTCCTGCAAAAGATATACCGGAGAATTTTACCCGTAGAGCTACCACAATGTTACTTCTGTTACTTTATAAGGACAGGAATTTGACATTCATACCTCCTAATAAGGTGACTAACGATATCTCCAGACTACATAGGATTTTTGCCACTGTCCTTCATTTTTGTGACGCCAGGGTTATTTATTCTGAAATTGAGTGTTTTCCAAATCCTATCTCCTCCCTTGATACTTAATATTAAGACCTGGAATTACTACCGTATATATATATATATATATATATATATATATATATATATATATATATATATATATATATATATATATATATATATATATATATATATATATATATATATATATATATATATATATGATGTACACCTCCCAAATTATTTTTTTTAAGTGTTTTATTGCTACAGAAGATTTTTTTTAGTATGGTTAAAAAAGAAACCATATAAAACATGGATGCAAAACTAGAAAAAAAAAGAATGAAATATAAATATTGGAAAATAGGCTTAATTTTACATACAAAATTTCAATCATATATTTTCAAAACATAATCTTTCCCATCCCGGGCCCAGAATGGTATATAGCCGGGACAAAAATAGCCATACACCCTTGATCAAGAATCGTGCCCTAAGATTACCAACCGCTGTCGGATATATCTTTAGATAGCAATCCTATCCTATCCTTTCGTAAACAGAAGTTGATTCTTCCGGAATGGTGAATAACTCAGATGTGAAATTATAGACTAGGCTGACAGAATTCTGACAAGTGTAGGGTAAGCTTTATCTAAGCTATAGTTATGTACATTTTAAGCTTTTTGCCAAAAATATATTTGTTTAAGACTTTTGATTCAGTTTGTAATATATGGGGGTGGATGTAGTTCATTGGGACAGGTGTAAACTTACTTATTAATTGTCCACTGTCTTTATGGGAACTTGTTCATTTGAACTGAAATGTGAGAATAGGAAGCTAGTTTTACAATTTACTAAATATTATGATTTAGTGTGTTTTTAAGAGTGGAGCTGGTTGGGTAGCAAACATGATGTTGAGGCTTAGTCTTAGGGCAAGCTAGCTAGGATTACTGCTGCCCCGGTAGTTAAGGATACGGCTCCTAGGTTATGTTAGGGGAAAACCATATGTCAATTGGCTTTCTTATGTTTGTTTTCGTTTTAAAATGTGGGTTTTCTGTCGTAAGTTTAGAAATTCTACACCCAGTCTGTTCCAACAGCGTTCAAAGGTTCCGTATGTATATTAGCCCTTATTTCTCTACTGAAAATGAGGATTCGATTTTATGCTGTGTGAATCTTTTCTTATCCAGCTCATCACTACCAGATGACTCTGACAATTTAGCCCACCAGTCATCGGCTGAATACAATTGGTGGAGTATGTATGATAGTGGCCACCTGTATGTATTATTATGGCCTACGCAGAATGCAGCCATGTAAGGTGGGTCGAAGGGGGTCGTTAGCACCCGTTAGATAAGTAGGTAAGGACATGGATTGTAGGTAAGGTTAGGGGGGAATGTTTAGGTTAGTTGACATCCAATTTTAATCCACACTGGAGGAACTGGCCGCTGATATACAAAGGCTCCTTCAATCGCATAATAATATCAAGTAACAGATTGTTCGCTTGTATGGTATATTAGATGACCGCTCTCAAAAGGAAATTGAAGCCTTTCTCAAAGTAAATTAGTAACCAAGTGGTTCAAGTAATTAAGTAAATTAAGTAAGTACTCAAGAGGCACACAACAGCTACACAATTTCCTTAGGTACTTTGAACTAACTGGCTTTATTCACTCTATTGCATAATAAAGTACCAGATTTTGGATTTGCAGATAATGTCACAGCTCTGATATCTGATACTCTAGTGTATATTGCAGTAATATACAGCATGTCATTAGACTCATTACTCTATCACTAGAGTCAAGTTTAACAGTAAAGCAAGTGTTTCCTGTTTTTATTCGGATGACTTGACTATTTGACAACTCTCCCCACACGTAGCCTACATTTCCATAAACGATACATTACTCTAAAACTGTACTGTATAATATGGATACAAATTAAGATTAACTAAGTGTATATATTTTTTATAATAACCACTAACCGTTTTCATACTGAGTCCTACACAGTTTTGAAGCATGACGCAATTCTGAAATGTTGCCGTCACCTCATGCGCATTGCTTAGGGAATCACATATCTACAATATATTACCCCATAAAAATGAACAATGTCCAGAAGTAAAATGTTAAGGGTATGATTTTTTGTTTACAATAATTATTAATACAGTATCTATGTTTATGTTCAAATCAACAAATAAAGTAGACTGCGCTATAGTTCATTCCAAAATAAGTGCTATATTGTGTATCATTGTAGAAGGTTCAAGGTGATGTAATATCTGTATTTGTGCAGAGTACCACAGTATGTCCCGTAAAGTACCTGTAAATAGTTATTTGCCTTCCTACAATAATTAATATATATTTACCACAGTCATGGATAGAAACTCAACAGGGTTTTGGGCCCGGGTGCAGATTGATGTTCGACGGTGATGAATGCAGGAATGAATTGTAAGTTGAGAGAGAGTAAACATGAATGAACAGAATGTGAAACTTGTCCAGAGCAAGTATTTATGTGAAATCTGGGAGTGACAAGGTAATAACAAAATGTATAAAAGTAATATATGAAGATAAAATGGAATGTATGATAAATAATATTTGATGGGTATATAAAATGAGGGGATTTTATAAGGTATCGAATAATAAAACGAGTAATACTGGGGTCAAACGTAATATGCATACGAGGGTATTACATAACTAATCAAGTAATAGACTTGAACAGAGCTGGTGGGGAGACGAATAGTGGAGGAAAAGTCTTTGCGCAGAAGGGTTATCCAATTATACGGTTTTGTCTTTTCCTCCGATTATTATACATCCAAGAAGGTAATGTATGGAGAAGAAAAGGCTTGTTTTACGTTTATAAATTGTTTCCCCTGTATGTTTTCCCCGCCCAAAACTCCGAGTTCTCACTGGGGGTCCCCCATTATCGTAGGATATAGATATTTCTGAAACTAATCATTTGCGACGGGAACGAATGTCATTCTCGAAGAGAGCGTAATTTTTTCTATAAGAAAAAGTAGTTTTTTTTCCTAGGTTACATTGCCCTGTAATGCAGTAAAATAATACCCTCTTTTTCTATTATTTATTTTTTTGATTCTATATTTCATATATGAAAGATCTTTTTTAATGATGTTGCTGTTCTTAAAACATTTTATTTTGATTGTTTATTTTTCCTTCTCTCAATAATGATAGATTGAGGTCCTCTATCAGTTCCGTGAACAATTGGCTTGAAATACAAATTAGTATAAGTTTGAAAGATTTAGATTGATAGGTAAAAAACATAATAAATATTCCTCCGCTTTCAATAATTCTTTATTCATTCAAGGAATTCAATAGATTAATTGCATAATTTGATGTCTATATGTTAAATGCTTCAATATCTGTTACACATGGAAAGCTAATTGTTTTTTTTGTTTTTTTCAATATGTTAAAAGCAGCCAGGAAAGATTAATTTGAAATCATAAGAATAATGCATGAAGTATCATGCATATGCCAGGATACACCATTCCCATGTTTGAGAGGGTTTTTTAAAAGGGTTCTTGGGAGGGATTACCTTGACGCTTATTCGTCAAGTCATCCAACTGATGGCAATTTTATAATTATCTTAATTATTCAGTTCAATGAATAGAAATAAATTCTTGTAAATAGACTTGTTTTCAGTAGATCCAATATGGTGTACTGTAAGCTTTATTAGGGTTTTGTTTTGCATTTTGAAATAATCTCATTTGTTACCTCCTGTCCCTAAGTTCCACTTGCTACGCAGCTAACATTACTCAAAATGGATTAAAGAGTGTGTCTCCCTTCATGGTGGGAAATAATTCCTCTACTAGCTGCAAGAAAGTCCAGAACCTTGTGATGAGAGCACCGATATCTCCCTGCGTACTCTTTCGAGCGACGGTACGTACTGAGGACGTACCTTCTCTGTTAGCGAGATGTTAAGTATCCGAAATGATCCCTTTGATCATCGATTTCCTGTTGATGGCATTTGCTGCTCTTTTGTAAGAATCTTTGCCAATTTGGTCCAGTAGTGTCTACCCATAATCTCTCTTACATTTCACGACATGTGATATTCTTTAGCCACTTCCAGTATATCTGGGATGGCGCTTGACAAAATGGTGGACTGGTATGTCTTAACCCATGAAATGCTAGGGGAATGATGCCAAAGGACAAAGGCTGCATCATGAGTTTACCAATTTTATTATAAAACTAATATTTTCTTATTACATATTAATTACCCAATATTTATATAAAATTCTTAACTACAGTCAAGCTATTGTTTTATAATAATTGGAAAAAAATCTTTGATAGTATAGTGAAAATAAAATAACAGAGACTAAAAATTAAGAAATGCCCCAAAAGTGTGGGACGTCTTTTTCGTGTCGCATATGTCACACTCGGTTAACTTACGAGTTTCTGCTGAAGGGTCGACATCAATCATATTGTGATAACTGTCTGGTACCTTTAACAGTGAGGCATTTGTTGGCCGAATGCCCCAATTACAACAAATTAGGAAATAGATATCTGTTTGAGGCTCGAGGTGAGGATGGCGAGTACATACTACCCAAGATTCTTAGACATAATGTGTCCTACTATGCGAGCAGAATTTTTAGATTCATTTCAAAAGCAGGTCTTCTGAAAACTATTCAAGATTTGTTTTTTCGTCTTGAATTTTATGGTTTTAACTGAATAATCCTTTATTTTCATTTATAATAAATGATATTGGCGTCAACGACTCAAGATGCCAGAAAACTTGAAGACGATCTTTCTCTATGGTTTTCTGACTTAACAACATTTAGCAATCGAAAATCGTATCATTGTTTCAATGTAAGAAACAACAATAATAAGAATAGGGAAGTGGGGAATATGGGGAAAGGAAGAGTACCGTTTCTAGGTATGCGTAAACATATCGTACATGCTCTTCAGAGGTTTCAGTTAATTAATTTTACAAATAATGAAGGTAAAGGGGTCTTTGAATGGTGATTTCATCTTTACTGCGTCGTCTGCAGGACTGAGTTTTACAGAATCATCTTTGCATATTGTGTTTCTGTTACCAGTTACTTGACCTTAATGAAAGTTTCCATAGGAGGTTTTATATTTTGCCTCCTCGTTTCCTTGTCTCTTCAAGGGCATGCATCAGTCACTTTACAAGCCTTTTTCCCTTTAAAACCATTGTCCGTGCTAAGCCTGGGTTCGGATTCTACTAATTTCGTTTTTTTTTTTTTATTTCGGAACTTTTTATACAAAGATATATGGTTGTAGTGATCCATACTTAGAAGTCGCAGGGAAGTTTCATGGGAATTACCATGGTACACCAGATATAATTAACCCTTTTGGCTCTACCCTTCACCACCTCCAGTACAGCAATAGTTGCTAGAAGACCTTGGCTTTGAAAGACACGACCATAAAGTAATTATTTTTATTTGAGTTTTATTCGTGGTTAGTGAATGCAGTTCATTATTAAGGTTATATTGATGTTAACGTGTGCAGCTCAACGTTACCACTTGATGTTTTTTATTTTTCGAAAAGCGAAGTGAGTCTACGACTGAACAAAATCAATTACATTTAGCGTAAAACATTATGAGCAGAAAATGTATGTTTTCCTATAGTAAATAATGAGATTTCATTGGATTTAGCTTCATTTCATCTCAACTAAACTGAACAGCCAGTTCGACTAACTTATGTATAGGGAACTTTGCCAAACCGTTTGTTCTGTTTGTTTGCATTGAAATATCATCATTAATATTAATTATGATTATTATTATTGTTATTGGAAAAGCAGGAAGCCAAAAGCGATTGAGATCTAATGGGGCAGCCTGGTGCAGAAAGAAAAATATAATATTGAAGTATGGAAGACATAATCAAAACAACTAAACAATATAAGATTTTGCTATGAACATAAGTTCTGTAAATTTCTGTGTTGTAATAACTACAAAATTTTAAGATAATTTTCATTTTTTTCTATCCATACAAACTAGAGTTTCACTATCGGGGATATGGCAGGTGAGATTGCCGATCCTTTATGCGCATTGACGCTTTTTGGCTGGTATCTCCCTCTACCTCTAATCAAGACTTGAGGTGCAGGTGTCAATAAATGGAGAGTCTCCCCCAGGATGGAAGGAGGAAGTCCCTGATGTGGATAGGGTATCCTTCTGAGATTTAACCTTGACTGACCATGACCTCTTCTGATCAGGAGCGAAGTCCTGGCATTCTAACATCCGATGGCACAACACATCCATCCTTATTAGTGTACTCACCTGCATGAGTGTCCACTTACTGATGATGCTCTCATGAAAGGAGAACAAGAGGTCATACATGCATTTCCCGAGCTGTCAATCTAGCTGGAAAATCAACACAAGGCTATATGCCCTACTGGAGTGTGAATTTCTGCAGCAACTCTTCCAGACTCCTGCTCCAAGTAACTGTGCTACTGAATGGTTCTTAGGGAAAGCCATGGTTGCGTGAATACCATGGATATCATGTGCTTCTTTAGAGGCCCTAGTAGATACTTCTCCCGAAGATTTATATTTTCTAATTTGTGTCTCTAACTGGACACCGTAGCAAACTATCATTATCAACAGTTGATTAAGAATATGGAGAAGTCAAACCGAAAGTCATTAACAGAAGAATTTTAGGTGTTGACTATAAAATCGAGTACAAATGTGAGAGACCAATTTCTTGACCCTTTTGGAGTGTGAAACAAGGTAAGAAAGACCACGGACCGCCTTAACATCTTTGAGGATACTAGGGCAAGGAGATAAACTGTTTTAAATTTGAGATCTCAATCAACAGCCTTACGAATTGATTCGTACGGTTCAATATTTAGGGACATAAGAACCTTAATCACACTTCAAGTCATGGGTTTGATTCCTCGAGGTTAAAAAGATTGTTCTAAACTTCTAATTAAAGTCGAAAGCTTCCACAGTATTTATGATATTTAAGGGTATTAACAGAGAGCTAATTCAAAAGCAACAAAAAATATTCATTCTAACAATAAATTTTAAATAAAAATCCAAACTAGTATCTTGTCATGGAGAAAATGAAATAAATGATATGCATATCAATTCATCATATTTCTAAATAATTGCAGAGTACTCTGTCTAAATTCAATCTGGCAAAACCAGATTAAAACCATCCATCTACAGTATGCAACCCAGATTCACAATAACAGTTTTTTTTCTTTTTTAAATATTCTTTAAGAAACACATTCCTGGAGATTTGACCTCATCCAACACTAGCACACATTTTAAATAACTATCAACAACGTAAATAGGTGACACCACCAACTAGACTATTGTACCACCTGTGTGTCACACGATCGTAAATAGTAATGACATTTCTCTTTTTTGTATATATTATCTTTTGTATCTTCGCTCTCCCCTCGCACTGACAGCAACTTGCATCAACCTGTCTGCCTATTTCTCATTGTTAACAGTTAACAGAACTGGTTGCTGGTTGGACAAGAAATAGCATGTTGTATTTTTTACTTTTATTCTGTGACTTAGTGTGTATACAGTATATACACGATGTGTCTATAATAGAATAATTAGTTGCTGTCATCTCGCCTTTGAGTCACAACCTACTCCCGGCCTGTCACATTGGTGAACTAGGAGACACCCCAATAGCAATAGCGTACGGCACCCTTAAACATACCTTTTGCAGCAGTACTCGCCATCACCAACCGGCCATGTAGAAAAGCTTTTTCAGCTCTCTCTACAACGTTGGGGGACCAAAGGGCATCGCTCGCCCTCAGGGAAATGACCAGTCAAAAGTAAAACGCTCTGGTGAGTCTGCAGACGCCGGCAACCCACTCAAGAATGCATCAACGCACACTAGAATGGGTCACTTGACTTTTGTGGGTGGGGCTTCATTGTTCACAAACTTTATGCCTTTATGACTGACTCCACCTCTTCAAATCACTTGACAAGCAGTCTCGACAACCTGGTTTGATGAACCGTCCAACCCTGTAAACCCACCTTTATGTTAAGAAGATGAAGAAATTCTTAAATGGTTGTACAAGAATCTTGGATATTTATGCTGCACGTGAGTCAGTTGTCAATGAATATGGAGGATTTCAAAAAAGCTTATGTATTGTAACGGATCGTGAAAAAGCTTTGAATGTCAATAAGGGAGTGAGCTTGGTTCACTCAGGGAAAATAGATATGATTGTATCACACTGTAATGCATTATCCACCAAGAATTATTATCTGGCAAAGTATTAAAGATAAATGATACCATCCACACAGTACGGTCAGGATAGGGAATGTAATCAGAGGTGTTAATGTTACAATGACGCAGAAGATCTATATCTTTTCTTGAAGAACTGAACAAAGAATCTAGTGAAGTACAGTTCGCTAAATTGTTTCCGGTTCACCGACATCTTTACTTCCTATAAACTTTATTTGCTTTGGCATTTCTCACAGATATAACCACCTATTTGAACATACTTTATTTGCGCTTACAGGGCAAGTAACAAATTGTTTCTCAACTGGTTGGGTACATTGAAGCTTTCCACAGGAAGCTGTTACTATTCAGTGCTTCCTTAAGAAAGAGCGGCGTTGCATACCGTTCATCCTGTTGCAAGCTCATGACAGATGATGTGAAGTCAGAGTTTTTATGGTTTTTGCCAAATATCTTCAATTTGAAAACAGATTTAGAGACTTCAAGAAGCTGTAGATTATTCTTCAGTCACTTAACAACCCAATTGAAGTTGATATGGAATTGTGTGAGCTACAGTCTAACTCAATACTGATTGCCAGGGAAAGAAAATGTTGGGTTGCCAGAATTGATTCTCCAAGCTAAGACTATGCACAGGCTCTTGCACACTTGCAACCCGTCGTGAGCTAAGACACTTTTGCCTTATCATCTATGAAGCAAATCTATCGGAAAATTATAAACTGGTTATGTTTCTTTTGCTGGCCACTATCTACTTTGGACTAGGACTACCATGACTTTTTCTATTCGTTGGCTGCAGTTAACTATATCAACAATAACAATAATGAGAATAGGGAAGTGGAGAATACGGGGAAAGGAAGAGTACCCCTGGATACAATCCAATTCACAGCTCAAAGGGCCAAGACAGGTACTTGGGATGGGAAAAATTAAACTGAAAACAGACACCCTTAACTTTATCAGTACAATAACCTTTACAAGAAAATAAGTGGTGTTCCTGATGTAATTTGATTACTCCTGATGTTGACATTTGTCCGAGACTGCATTTTTCAAGTATTAAGATGTTAGAAACACAAAAAAAAATAGATATGAAAAACCATATTTCCAAAGTAAAACAAAGAAAAGAGATACAACCTAAATGAAGGATCCCACCTAACCTAACTTAACAGACCTTCTTACTAACTAGGAGTGGAGGGCCACCTACCAGTTGCAATTCCCATGACATTACTGTAGTACCCTATAAGGTAGGTTGTATCCCTGTGTTCTCTTCTGGATTGACTTCTCTTGTGAAAAAAAGTCTTTCAGATACATTTTCTTTGTTTTAATCGTCCTTTAGTTTGAAAAGTAAGACTGTGACAGTTATTGAAATCAAAACTATCCAAGAAACCTATAAGGACACTAGTAACCTTTTCTCTACGGTTCTCTGGGGGGAAGTTTCATCTGTAGGGCTTTGAAGAGTTGAGGGAAGAGTTTGTTCCAGAGACACTCTCAAGGGTGAATAGTAGGAATCCTCCAAAGGAGATCGATTTCAGTACTTGTACATTACCAGGCTACATGTTGGCATACTTTGTGGTGAATCATTTCATACATGTAGGTCTGAAGGATAAATCTCGGGAACAAGCGAGGAATCTCCTTGGTCCCCTACATCTGCCCCATTCAAATGGTTGCAACTCGAAATGCTCGGAGGAGATGGAGAACGTTTAAAAATCTTGAACTCTGGAGCTATCAATGGCCCTTCTACTGAGACATTATCCTCAGTCTGTAAAGCAACAGATGCTACAGGATCGTAATCACTCATGGCATTCTTGGCCTGACTAAGAAGGGCAGGAGAAAACCATATTCTCATGCTCAAGAACAAAGAACTGGCTGCCTTCCTTTATTATCGAAGTTCTGGAAAACTCATGTAATGAATGATAAAAAATGATAAGTACAGGGCTAGAAAATGTAGGCATCATCTTTTCTCCTATCGAGGAGAAAGCTGTTGATGGGGAACGATCTTGTTTAGCCTTCTTCCTTTTACGAATGGTATACTTGATTCCCACTAAGAAGACGACCCTTCTTGCAAGAATTACAAGGGGATTTTACATCACACTGGATTATAACCCCTTCTAGGAATAAGGTGAGTAACGCATTTACACTAAAAGCAGACATAAGTGTCAGAGAGAAGAATAGACAGTGTCCTCTATTGTCCATTATATAGCTAGAGCTAAGAGCATAACTATTCTATATTGGATTTAGGGGCAGAACCACTTGGACAAGATTGCCCAACAATGGTACCCCAGAAAGAGTCTAGTAACTCGGATCTTACGTTCTTAATGACACATTGTTGTTGTTGGGGTATTAAAGCCAACACTTGTTGTTGGTACGGGCCTTTCCCTTGGTTGGCCCGTAGGTGATCTGTAAAAATTTTAAGGTAGTTGTATTAATGGAAATTTGAAAGGTTTTTAGTAGTAGAAAAAGATGTGGATAGGGTAAGGATGATGGTGGTAGTGGTAGAGGGCCATCATTTCTCGGATAGTGGTAGTTTGAAAAGTGGGGGTGTAAGGCTTTTGAAGATTAGAGAAAAATTGTGCAGGTGGGGTTGTCCAACCCTTTACTCCCTAGGGTCCCTGCGGAGAGATTTGTAGTGGTAGGTTAGTTGAGAAGTGAAAGGGGTTGATGTGAATAGAGCCTTACAATGAGGGGATGAGATGGTGCATGGAATGAAGAGGTCTTACCTTGGTGGAGGTAGTGTTGAAAGCAACTGTGCATGTGTGTCTATGCTTTCGACAATTGCTTTTGCCAGTGTGGCAGCCTCTTTTACGGCATGTGGTGTGTTGGTGTCAACAAGTAGATCACCTCGTAGCTGTGCTTTTTTTATGCATTCTAGTAGATAGTGCAGGAGGGCTTGTTGTGGTATGACATCACAGTGTTCACGCCTTCTCTGGATGTCATCTACGAGTTCCCAGTTTGCTTTGTAACCCAGCCGGAGTTTGTGTATACATACTGCCAGTTTTCTTGGGGTGTATCTGTCTATGGGAGGGGGTTCTAGTTCCGATGCCCATTTGTACCATGTTGCAGAGGGAGAGCCATTCTCTATCCTCATATGTAGTTCCTTGATTAGGTTGTCCTTGAGCTGTGTCTTTATTTTGGTTTTGATTTGTTGCAGTGCAGGCTTTATGTGCACCTGTACATTGTGAATGTGTTTGGTGCTTTTGGCTAGCTCATCAGCCTTTTCATTCCCTGGTATCCCGATGTGACTGGGGATCCAGTTTATAGTTACTAGTCTGTTTCTTTCATTATGTTGATGTAAGAGGATTTTAATGTCCGCTATCAGGGATTTGTTTTCTTTGTTTTTGTCCTGCTGTAGGGCCTGCACTGAGGATCGTGAATCAGTATGGATGACTACTGGTCCTTCCTCATTTTCAATAGAGTATTTTAATGCTTGCTGTATTGCAACAAGCTCTGTCTGCAGGGTGGAGACATTATTGGATGTTCTCCTGCAAGCTGTGAACTTGCAGGAGTGAACTGCCGCTCCTGCTGTTTGGGTTCCAGGATCTACTGTACCATCAGTATAGTAGATCTGTGCCCCTATTGTCTCTACAGAGGTTATAGCTGCTTCTGCTGCGTTTCTAAGTTCTTCTATTGTGCAGTTTTCTTTTGCCCTTGGGAGTTTGGTGTAGTTGAATTTAGCAACTTGTTTTTTCCATGGTGGAATGTGTATTGTACTTTGTGTTGTGTCAGGTTTTAGTTGTAGGATTGTTTCTGTAAGGCCAAGTCTTTTGATGTTATTGCTATGGTCTTTGTCATAAGAACTTGGGGTTTGCACTTCAGGATGTTTGGATAGTTCCTCTCTTACTCTTCTTTTGGTGATTGAGTCTCTGTCTGACAGGAACATCTTTGCAACTATGCTTGCATTTCTTAGTGCAATTCTGTCTTCAAGGGTTGGTAGTCCGGTTTCCAACCTTAGGTTGCACAGTCTTGTCCACATTGGGGCTCCCAACATGAGCCTCATGGCATTGTTTTGAATCACTTCAATTGTGCTTTTTTGTAGATCTGTTAGTCCCAGGAGTGTTGGGGCGGCGTAGTCTACTAATGATCTGGAACAGGCTAGATAATATTTCTTTTGGACGTGTTCATTAGCTCCATCATTGAGCCTGCACATATATCTCATAGCTGTATTTCTGGCATTTGTTCTTTCCTTGAGTTATTTTATCTCTTGCTTTAAAGTGAGCTGTTTGTCTATTATTACCCCGAGGTATGTGTATCTGTCCACCCATTCTAGGGGTTCCATTCCTATTGTGAGTGGTTGTACGGGGTTTGGGGCTTTGATTGTCATTGCTTTTGTTTTGGCAATGTTGATTTTAAGTCCAAGCTCATTGGATTTGTGGCTGATGGAATTGAGTGCTCTTTGCATTTTTATTGTCCTGACTGGCCCTCGAGCTATTACACATACATCATCTGCATAGATAAATATATTTACTCCTTCTGGTAGCTGAAGTGAGGCTATATTTTCCATGAAGATGTTGAAAAGGAGGGGGCTTAGAATTCCTCCTTGTGGCGTACCATTTTCCAATTCATGATATGTGGATATCACTCCTTGAAATTTGACTCTGGCTTGCTTTCCTAGCATGTAGTTTTTAGTCCATGCTAGTAGGTGTCCTTTGACTCCTTTTTTAGCTACTGATTGCAGCACTGCAACTGGGCTTGCAAGCTCGAAGGCTTTTTCAAAGTCTATGAAGACTATTGTTGCCTTGTTTTGATTTATGCAGCTTAATACATCTGTGATGCATTCAGAGGTACCAATTCCCTCCTGATATGCATATAGCTGCTTGTTTAGGGGGCCAATTTTGTATTTTAACCTGTTTCAGACCATTTTTTCTCCTGTTTTTTCTATACAGGATGCCAAGGCTATTGACCTAGGATTTTTTGGATCTTTTGGCTTGGGGATTGGCTGTGTATCTTGTTGTCTCCAGGTTTGAGGCCTTGTGTGCTCTAGGTGTGTTTTGTTTAGTAATCTTAGGAACGCAGTTTCTCCTGCTGGACCCATGTGTTTGATCATTGTGTAGGTGATTTTGTCAGCTCCTGGTGCAGTGTCTTTCCCTGTCTTTTGTACTGCTCTTAGCTCCTCAACTGTGTATGTTTGTTGTTGGGGTATTAAAGCCAACACTTGTTGTTGGCACGGGCCTTTCCCTTGGTTGGCCCGTAGTCCTGTGTATGGGGTGTGGGAAGAACTAGTTACCGTTAACTGGTGAATTTTTAACAAACCTCAAATCTCTATGTCACCAATTTTCAAATTATATGAGTTTTATAAAATACATAAACATTTTCTTATTGCTATTATTTTTATCATCAACATGAGAATAGATCTTTTTGAGACACCAGCTCTTTTTCCTAAAAAAAAACCCTAAATTATGAATATTGGAAAGTGATGGTTTCCTTTCAATTATAATTCAAGGAAACATATTTAACAAGTTCAGTAATAAAGCTATATAGATTCCTGGCTTTCTTGTGCATTATCATTAATATAACACACATGACCGAAGTAATAATCTATTTGATTTACAAAACCATGATAATAAATACAAAACGTAACTAGATACTTTTCAAAGGTTATGCCATTCAAGCAAATGTATCTGCGAATTCGCTTGATTGCACTCCCTTGCACTTGGCTTGCTTTCCGCCATTTCCCCCTCCACGCAGCACAACATCACATCTCACTCCAACTCATCACCAGAGTTGCCATTTCAGTGCTTTTCCCACTAGCTATGGCATATTTCAGAGAATTTATAACGTTTTTACTATCTGGCATGGTTTTGCTATTTTATATTAGCACGAAATATAGTGTTTTTCCGGCTGATAGCATATATGATAAACTGGCTGCCTTTCAGAGTCTTTCTTCCCAACATGTCTTTTTGAATCAATTTCAGTTTTATCATTGTTATATCTCCAAAAATTATTTAAAACTTTTCTGGCGTGTTTTGGAAGTTTGTATATCATGTATTCAACATTAGAAATGGAAACCCTGGCCATCACTCGGCCTCAGTCTTGCATCTTTATTTGTTAAGGCGGCTTACCATTATTTATTGAGAAATCTATACATAAGGGAGAAATTTAGGTCAGTAAATAAGTTTTGATTCTCAGTACTGTACTTGGTAGATATTTGAGAACAATGATAATATTTACACAAATTACTGGCAACATATCAGTTACTAGAAAACTTTGCTGAGCTAAAAAGTTACCTCTGATTGAGTGGAAGCCTGCCGCATTAAAAAAGGCAGTATAATTTCCTCATAAAACTCCTAATGAAGCTTCTGTCATAACCTCCAGCTCAAAATAGTCTCCCAGGTTCTAGATCCAATCCTCTGGGGAGGGGCCCTGATCTTGTAGCCTCAAAATCTGACGTTTAAGTTACAGCATAACCTAACCTCAAGGGTTACCTTATGATCACCCCCAAGGATGAAGCTAGCACCAGCACTTCTCTGATGGACTTCTCCCTCCTGACACTCCTTGACCCTGCCAAGAAGACTAGGATATTAGTAGTGTGTGGCTACCTGGTCACCAGGCCACTAGTTTTCTCATCAATCACAAGAACATTGCCAAGGAAAAGCACTGCAAGCCCAGGCTTGCAGCGCAAACCAAGAAAGTGATAGTTTCCTTCAATATCCTAATTCTATTTACTCTGGACCTCGGCATATGGGGAATCTTCTCTATTCAGGACTATCTTCCTGAGTCACTTCGTTGCATCAACTGCTAATGCTATGAGCACCACAAAGCCCACTGAATGAGACCTACCCCTTGTGGCCCTTGCATCCAAAGGCATATAGCTAATGTGCTTATTAATGCACATAAGGAAGGGGAGGAAACCATTCCAAAATGTCCCAACTGCTCCCTCCCCCATCATAACTGGAACAGGAGGTGTCCAGAGCGTTCAAAGAGGATGTCGGAGGAGAAGACCACCCCAATGTCCAAGCAGCCTCGACCATACTTTGCTGCCAACCCTCTACTGCTCCTGATCCTTCCATCCTCACTCTTCTAGTCCACCCAACTTCCCAAAACCCTTCTCATCCCTCCCATTCCATCCTTTACCTTTCCTAGCAAACAGAAACCTTGTTCCTGGAAAACCTCACTCCCACAGTCATTCGCCTAAACTCAGTTTTTTCAACCAAGTCACATTAATGCTCACTCATAGGGGTGCCCTCTTACCTTGAAAAAAGTGTTCTACGTTGTGATTGATTGTGTGCCTTCTGTCTTCCGATTAATCCTATCATTTGCTCAAAACCCCAAAAGAGTTCCTCACCTCCAATATAACCAGACTGGATTTTGCAATACTTTACGCTTAACACACGTTTGTATATTACTAACTCTCAAAAGAGCTTCATCATCGGAAATGAATTTTAGAGTTTTGGCTAGATATTTATATTCATATTTTGTTATAGGAAAGGGTTATTTTCATAAATAAATTAATTTGAACAAATGATTTTATCACTTGTAAATAAATCTACATTTTGTTGCATCCTCACGAAGGTGTTTAGTATTTGTAAAATTTAATAAAGTATGACCTTTAAAATGTATGAAGTATTCTATTTTAACCCTGGATAGGTACGGTCCTCGGACACCCCTTTAAGGGTAAACTCGGACGCGAACGACCCCGACGCCAAAAAAAATTCTTGAAAAATCAGTTTTTGCAGTAACCTCCTTTTTTCTTTTGCCAAAAAAAAACTTCAATGAATGCTTAAAACAACTGTAAAGATAAATACTACTCATCTGCAGAAAAACTATTTATTATAAATATTTTAAAAAATTAAGTAGAAAAAAAAGACCTGACATAAAAATACATAAAAAAAAAGTTTATACATATATACACAAATCCTTTTAGGAATTGATTCTTGAATGTTTAGGACACATCTTGATGTATTTTGGATGAAGTCAGACCCATGGAGGTGAAGATCTGAAATGAGAAAAAAAGGGTAACTTTTTTTGGCCAAAAAAAATTGTCCAAATTTCATGAATTTTTTTGGGTACCCAAATGAAATAGGAAGTGGCTAATTTTTTTAGGGAATAAACATATGTTATCCTAAAATAGAAATATGTAAAAAAATCTTCATTATTTTGTAAATTACATTTATATCAGGGGCCATATCTAAAGGTAATTTTTTGAGTACTTGGAAATTTCGTAAAAAAATACATATATTTAATATATAATATGATATTTATGCAGGTAAAAATATACCAAAATATCACAAATTCTATAGGGAACAAGAATATATATAGATAGGGCAGCTTACGCTTCGGATATGTCCACAAAATGGCCGCCAACCACACTGACTCAGACTCCCTAATCTGCCACTTGAAATGTAGGAAGGGTATGTCAATTTCAAGGTGTTATTTACTAATCTAATTATTATTGGATATGCATAAAAATTGTATGGTGGGTAGCTGGATAATTGTCGATTATTTTACGACTATAAAATTAAAATTCTGACCCAAAAAATTTTTTTTGAAGGGAAATAAAATCGAAAAAAAAAATGTAAAACAATATTTTAGCTAAAAAAATTTGATGATATTCAATCAAAAAAAAAGTAAACAAAATTTTCCGACAAATAAACATCTAGAGGAATCATTCCTCTGTGATAGTTCCTTAGTACGTAGTAATTTTGAAAGAATTGGGGAAAAACGAAAAAATGGCAATCACCGGAAAATCGAACACATACCTATATATACGCCATATCTGACTAAAAAAAAGATAGGCATGGGTAGCCAGATCATCTAGAAACACTTTCCAACACCATAAAAATATAAGTTTTGCGACACTACTTGCCAATTCCTTACGGTAACATGACTAAGCAAAAAAATGCAAAACAAATAAAAAGGGGCACTCGTGGAAAAATGGCCATTCTAATATACGGCATTTCAGAAAAAAAAAATTTCAGCCACGTGCTAGGCAAACCATCAAGGCATATTTTCCGACAAATAAACATATAAATGAAATATTACTCTGTGATAGTTCCTTAGTACGTAGTAATTTTGAAAGAAATGGGAAAAAACGAAAAAATGGCAATCACAGGAAAATCGAACACATACTTATATATACGCCATATCTGGCTAAAAAAAAAATAGGCATGGGTAGCCAGATCATCTAGAAACACTTTCCAACACTATAAAAATATAAGTTTTGCGACACTACTTGCCAATTCCTTACGGTAACATGACTAAGCAAAAAAATGCAAAACAAATAAAAAGGGGCACTCGCGGAAAAATGCCCAACATTCTAATATACGGCATCTCAGATACAAAAAAAAGATATGCACGTGTTAGCCCAACCATCAAGGCACACTTTCTAACACATAAACATGAAAAAAAAATCAATAATATACGGAAATTCCTTACTACGTAGTAAATTTTTACAAATATTGAAAAAAAAACAGAAATTGGCAACCGCAGTTAAATACCCAATATACCAATAACTACGTCGTATCTGACAAAAACAAAATCACGCATGGGTAGCCAGATCATCTAGACACACTTTCCAACATTAAAAAAGCAAAAGTTTTACGACACTATTTCCCAATATCTTACGGAAAAATCACTTGGCCAAAAAAAATAAAAAAAATTAAAAAGGGACACTCGCGGTAAAATGCCCGACATTCTAATATACGACATCTCAGATAAAAAAAAAGACATGCACGTGTTAGCCCAACCATCAAGGCACACTTTCTAACACATAAACATGGAAAAAAAATGAATAATATACGGCAATTCCTTACTACGTAGTAATTTTTACAAATATTGAAAAAAAAACAGAAATTGGTAACCGCAGTTAAATACCCAATATACCAATAACTACGTCGTATCTGACAAAAACAAAGTCATGCATGGGTAGCCAGATCATCTAGACACACTTTCCAACACTAAACAAGCAAAAGTTTTACGACACTATTTGGCAATATCTTACGGAAAAATGACTTGGCAAAAAAATGAAAAAAAATGAAAAAGGGGCACTCGCGGTAAAATGGTCCTCGTGGTGATGAACGACATTTTAACTAAAAAAAAAAACTTGCACATGGTAGCCAAACAATCCACCAAGACTTTCCACAACTGATAACCTATACAAGTTGCACCATTCTACGACAATTTCATAATACGTAATAACTTTGATAATTATGCAAACTACCTCAGAAGGGTAAACTCGGACGCGAACGACCCCGACGCGTCTCAGAAATCGGGGAAGGAGTACAGCTACAGCAATGCACATCTGGACACTACTAGAGCGTGTAGGGGAGACACCTCCTGCAGGTCGATCACCCACAAATTCAGTCACAGGGGTGAGTCACGTGAGAAAAACTTGTTTTTTTTTTACGCTCGGGGTCGCAAACGACCCACCGTACCTATCCAGGGTTAAAGGTTAGATCTTATGGATACGTTTCCTTTACATGATATCAATTCACTATGTGAAATGAACAGAGAAATAAGATTGTTGAGGATTGAGATAGGAAAAATTAAAAGTGACAATCTGAATGTGATGTATAAGATAATCAACATATCTACTCTTATAATCCCCATAACCGATACCTTCCGCAGCTGGGAAATATAATTTTCAGTAATATATCTTATGGACATCATTGGTAAAGTCTCACTGGAGGTATTAATTGCAATTATACAGGTAGGTTAATTTAGACAAAACCGTCTATTGCCGCACCCTACACGGGTACGGTCCTACTTTGAGCGATAATTGCTATTCTCACCAGGTAAGGTAATTTAGTAAAAAAAGGCCAATTGTTGTACCCTACTCTGGTAAGGTCCTACTCTGAGCGATAATTGCAATTATCACCGGGTAGGTTTATTTAGCAAAAACAGCCTTTTGCCGTACCCTACTCTGGTAAGGTCCCTTTTTGAGATATAATTGCAATGATACGGATATATCAAATTAGACAAAACGGCAATGAATCATGTAGAGTTCTAACTTCCTAATGGTTTTTTTATATAATAGGATTTTTGACAAACACAGGCTCTTTCTTCTTAGAAAATCATAGTAATCACTCTCTATTTCACTAGTTTGCATTTAGGGAGACGTACATTGGTCAGTAGTGCCCTAAGAGATGGGAATTAGTCTTAGCTGATAAGAGCTCAGCTCCTCCATAGTGATACCACAATCATTATTTATAACTAAAATATTTCTGTATAATGCCTCAAATTTATATAAAGTCTTAGGTACTGAGAGTATTTAACAACATATTCCACATTAGTTGCCAAATCCACATTATGGTGGCACTTGCAAGAAAGTCTTTCTTGGTTTCCTCTTGAAAGTCTTAATTCTTTCTTCAGTCTTTCTAAGGATGTCTAGTGGGGGCTCGTCATGTAGCTCTAGAACCTACAGTAGACATAAACATACTAGATCAAAGAACTTGAAACAATCTGTAACCATTCTCGTGTTGTAGGTAATCTGGCTTCCAAATGTAAGGTAAGTAAACAATGTGCATATAAACGTTTTGCTGAAAATCTTTCAAAATTTCATGATATGAATTTAGGCCTAAAAATATTGTTCTTGAAGCACTGGACACTTGGCAAGGTGATCTGTGACTTTAGTTCAAGTCCCGTTCAAGCTCTGTATATCTTGTAGTGTTTGCAACCTGACCATCGATGTGAACTAAAGAGGGAGATATTAGGGGGAGCCTAGAGGTCTACCTTTTAAGTCATCAGCAGCCAATGCCTAGCCCTCCCTCATCCTACTTTGTATATAAGACCAGTCTCAAGGGCATTGCCCTTTTTGCCTTGGCATTGTTACTGTCTCTTGCTTCTGCAATTCATGAAAAACCTTAAAACCTTGAAGGAAATTGTGAGGCAAAAGAGCAGCTTTGAGCTGCAAAGTTGAAACAGTCAAGTCCAGTCAGTGCGTCAGTCTAACTACTATGACTTTCATGCGGTCTTCTAATGCTGTTGATATGAAGGTCAAATACAGTGAAAGCACATTATTTACTTAAGGAAATACTATGCTTTCTGTGCAAAATGTTGTTCCGTCTGTGACTATAATTTTACCAACCTTGTTTTTTAACGCTGCGCATTTGCATTGATTCGCAGGGGTACCAGTTTATCTTGGAAAGGTTACCTAATAGCTGATTGGTTGGAGCATTTTGTCCAAATATAATGATTGTTTTAAAATTTCTTCCTCTGAAATATTTTTTTGTTATCATATCATGTTAACAAATGAAGAATTGGGGCTGTGACTTCGATATGAGCAATACTTGACGCTTCAGAGGACTCTGGCAGAACCGAGGACTCCCGAGAGTCCTCTGTCAATCTCAGAGAGGAAAGGCCTTGAGATGCATGTGTAGGCATTGAAACTGGTTGGGTATGTTTCTGTTAATGAATAAGCTTAGCCGTCTTAATCATTCCCATTATGTCTTTATGATCTCGTAGAACCTCTTATGTATAATAACGTAAGTGGTAGGGAAATTTATAATCATCATAAAAATAATATCTTTTTGTGTGACACTTGCTCATAATGAGATGGCAGAAGAAGAGAAGGTTTTACCTTCTCCGCTGATGCCCGCTCTGTAATAGATATTTACAATCAATATCCACAGTCATTCTTTGTTGAGAATGAGCAAGTTGTCTGAATTTTAGGCACTTGTGACAGAAATATTGTGAGGCAAAGGAACAACCATCAGAAAACTAGGATAAGGTTATATCTCCCAAAAGGTCTAGCTCCTAAAACTGCAGACTCTTCCTCCTAATTGGGAGGAATAAATATATAATTCACTAATGAGCGATCGTCATACTCCAAGTACAATACTTGACACAACACTAATTGAGAATTATGCAAACACGTAAAGGCTGATTCATATTCAGTAGAGGGACAACCACTGGTGGTAGCAGGCTCAGCTGCCATTCCAACAAGGGAATGCATATAAGTGGCAGAGCATTCAGGTGGGACTGCTTACACTAAGACACTTGGTGGGTGTTAGTTTCTGGAAACCCGTATGTAGTAGAAATTTTTATTTATCAAATGCTGACTTCTGTATCCTTTTAAAAGTATTTTGTATCTGTCCTAACAATACAAACACGGGTCCTTTTTAAAGAAGTGTAACTTCGTCTGAGTAACCATCATCTGATTGCCCAGGGTCACAGAGAGCGAAAGAAGAATAATGGCAGAACGAGATAATTAACTGGAGTGGTTTTAGGCAAGAGAGTGGCATCATGATACTATGGCCATGTGCTAAGAGTGGAGTAGGTGGAACTAATCACGGGAGCAAAAAAACCAATGATGGTGAGGATCAGATGGGTGGATGTGGTGAGGAGTGATATGGGTGGGACTGAGGAGACAGGATGATGCAAGTAATATAAATAGATGGGGAAAGGTGACCAGAGCACCCAACCCAGCTATATAGTGGGAAAAATAAAATTTAAAGAAGAAGAATTATAACAGATTCTGCTATGCAGTGTTGTATCAGATATGAAGTCAAATTTTGCTATGTTTGTATTTGGAAAACAAATTTGAGTGCAAATATTTCTCTTAGTAATGATAGAGTATATGTAATATACTGCAAGTTTTTGTCCAACTAATTAAGACACTATTCAGCAGCGGACGACCAGACTGGAGAAGAATACTCGAGAGAAGGTACTAAAACCATTAAAACACTTCTACAGTGGAACAAAACTTTTACCATGAAAGACCAAATTCACCAGGTTCAAGTCGTTTGTCACCGTACAGCCACACACATCGAAAGGAGACTGTGAACAGTTGTGCATCAATAAGGCAAAAAGAAAATTGGGAATAATGTCAGGTTTTCAGAGAAGACTTTTCACAAATTTCTAGCTCCTTCTTTCAACATCTATAACATATCATTGTACTTTTTATATCCTTTATCAAGAATCACCAAAACACAAAAGCAGGTCTTCAAATCTTATTCATTAATTATAGGAAGAGAAAGGAAAACAAAATATAAAAAACGATACAATTTGAGACACAGCATATCAGTACTTACACAGTACTGCTTTAGAACACAGAAAGCAAGAGTCTCTAGCTGTCTTACATGTCGTTAGAACTACCTCACCATGTTTCAAAAACCGTTCCAACTGAAAGACCATGATTTGCTTTTCTGTAAGAACAAAGTTATGATGGGAGATTTCAAAATAAAACTGATGAGACTCACAGCTAATAGGACTTATGGCGTTGAATTAATTCGTTCTATTGTGAATGAAAATATTTCTTCATTTAAATTCACAAATTTTGTTATTTACACTTTTCCTAATTATACAAATCAGACTCTTATTGATTAGGAGTAGCTCAGAGGAACCTGAACTACTGTTTAAATGGAAAAGGATTTGAATGTGTGTCAGGACAAATAAGGATTTTGAGAAGTCTTTAGCCATCCTGGAACTGTCATTGGAATTGAGGCAAAGATCTTCACTATACTCTTCAGTCGTAACCAGTATGGACTTGTGTCATTGCGTATTATCAAATTCTATGAAAACCAGCGATACATCCCCTCAATCTATGCCATAACAATTATCCTTTTAACCCGGTTGCCGATCATGGCATACAGTTAGGGGCGAGTGTATTCTTTGAAGTGCTAATTATTCCCTTGGGTCATTCTAGATAATACTCATGACAATGCTAGTAAGACTGTTTAGCACTTGACACTGTGTTTACAGCCCCTGACTTTGTCCTAGGAGTATACATCAGTAGGATAACTCAGATCTGCATTTGGGGAGTTTTTTCAAAATTGTTAAAGGTGGGAATTTTAATGGTTAAAGACTCAGATTTTTAGGGCTAGAAAATTACAAATCAATTTTAAACTATTAATTTTGTTCTTACACTTAATAAATCCCATTTCCTTTTAAAATAATTGAGATTTGCTTATTGGGGGGCAAGAAGTCCTCATAGAACTAAACTGGTTGGTTCTCTTTCTTCTCTAGAAAATGCCAGCCTCCCGACTCCTGTAGGAGAGCTTAGGGGACGACCCCAGTCCCTTGTTATCAGTCCAAATAAAGGGATTGCCAGCCTCCCGACTCCTGTAGGAGAGCTTATGGGACGACCCCAGTCTCCTGTTATCAGTCCAAATAAAGGGATTGCCAGCCTCCCGACTCCTGTAGGAGAGCTTAGGGGACGACCCCAGTCCCTGTTATCAGTCCAAATAAAGGGATTGCCAGCCTCCCGACTCCTGTAGGAGAGCTTAGGGGACGACCCCAGTCCCCTGTTATCAGTCCAAATAAAGGGATTGCCAGCCTCCCGACTCCTGTAGGAGAGCTTAGGGGACGACCCCAGTCCCCTG
>NC_090767.1:32205171-32310171 GCF_036898095.1 Palaemon carinicauda
CTGGGTGAATCCACGATGGAACCCATTAGGTAACTTCAAAGACTACCTCGAAAGCCAAGGGGTCAACATCAATAAATTCAAGAAGAAACTTGGGAAGGATCAATGGGATAAATTCATGAATCCTTTATCACACGACACATGGGACATAACTCTGATTTATGTGCTTCTTCAGTTTTCTAAATGTTTAGCTGGAGAAAATGATGAAAAATGGCACAAACAAAATGGTTCCGACCCAGAAATGTCACTAACATTCTTAAAGAATCTTAGGAATGAGACAGCCCACAATCTGAAAATAGACAGAGGAAGATGTTCTGTCCTAATAAATATAGTATATGAACTTACAATGAAAATTCAAGAGGGCTTAAAACTTGTCATGCTCTGGGATGGGGTAAACCCTGAGGATAAAGATGAAATCGAAAGAGAAATTGTCAGAGTTTTTGATGATACCCGAAGGAAGATCGATGAGATAGGAAAAGGAGGTATAGGAGCCGAGGTCTTTGATGAATATCAAAGGGAAATTAACTTCACAAAAAAGATGAAGTTATTGGAAGACGGAGGCTTCCCTTGTTTGAAGGAACATCTTGAAAAATTGAAAAGCATTAATCCTCTCAACCTGATAACAGGAACCTCTTCTAACCCCAACATACCAGTAGAGAAGATTTACACAGAAATGAAGCTAGAAGGGGAAAGTGGCCCCTGTAGTGTTCCTATAGAGGACATACTGACTCACGTACCTCATTATGATCACAGTCGACTCTTACTGATCAAGGGAATGGCAGGTATGGGGAAAACCACACTGGTCAAGAAGATCAATTCTGACTGGCTCAGTAAGAAGGATGACATCAAAGGCCTTAATGACTTTGCCATACTTTTGTATGTACAATGCAGGGATTCCATTGAATCTTTTAAAGACTTGTTAGTGGCGTTTTTTGGAGACGTTCACCAGAAATTCCAAGATAATGAAATTATTGATGTGTGTTTGGCTCACAAGTGTCTACTCATCATTGATGGGTACGATGAAATGAATGATAAATCATCAAAATTATTCCTAGAAGTTTTGACATTGAAGAAAACCCGCAAAATTAGTGTTATTGTGACAACCAGACCTGAATTTGAGGAGAGATTCAACAATCAAGTGAAATCTGATTACATAACTGTGTCTACAATTAGTCTTGAGGGAATTCCAAAGGAGAAGAGAGAAAAGTTTGTATGCAAGTATTATGCAGTATTGGGGTCAGCCAATTCTCCTTTGCAATCATTAGATGAACTGTTACAGTATCTGAGGAAAACAATGCACACTATGCATGAGGTGTGGGGACTACCCTTAAATCTCGCTCTTGTAACAGTTCTGTGGATGATTAAACCAGAGGTTATAAGCAACATCACCACTGAAGCTGAGCTCTACTGGCAATTTTACCTTTTGTCTTGCTCAAAATTAAAGGAGCGTCTGGGGAAAAACCTCGACACAGCTCATTTCTCACCAAGTAAATTGCTATATAAAATTCAGGAGTTTATTGAAAAACTATGTCATGAATCATTCAGAGCATTACAAAAAGATGAAATCAATATTCCACAATCCACCATCAATAATTTGTCTGCCTTTTGTCATAGTTTGGGATTGCCAGCCGAAGAGGTAACTGGGGCCTTCCTGAAGAAAGTGACCACTTCCCAGGGCTCCTTTCATTACAGTTTCCCTCATAAAGGGATGATGGAATTCATGGCAGCTCTGTCTTTCCCTATGAAATTGACAAACCAATGCTGGGGCCAATCTGTAAACACAGCCACACCTACAAAGATCTTTGAAATGCTTCTTGGAGGGAGTCTACCTGAAAACCTTCACAAATATCAAAATATGCTGATACAGATGATCAGCCTATTGCATATGGGTGACGAGGACGAGATGAAGGTGTCAGAAGATGCCAAGATTGAGGCACTGGAACTCCTAGTAAGGTCGGGAGTGAACGACAAACGCTCTGTGCTAAGAGTCTTGAAGAATATCAAATGTGATCATTCTTCTGCAAGATGGATAGCACAGAGGTTCAAGTTGTTTGATAAGGGCATCTTTATTGCAGATTATACAATTGATGCGTACATTGCCCTCCTTAGAGCCACAGATCCCCCTCTCCCAAACAGAGAGAGACTTGATATCCCAATAGAACTCAATGATACTGATGGGTTAGTTGAACTACAAAGGCAACTTTGCCGGCATCTCATCAACCCATCAAGGATAGAACTAAGGAACCATTACTACAGAGATTCAGAGCCGACCGTAGAAGAGAGAGAGTCAATCAAGAATCTACTCACCAATGAGTAAGTTATTATTATTTGACAGTTATTTTGAACATTATAAAGATACATATAATAATCAAATATCTCTATAACAATACACTGGTACATGCTCATACATACAAACATATGCACATGCACACACATATAGGCCTACTAATAGAGAGAGAGAGAGAGAGAGAGAGAGAGAGAGAGAGAGAGAGAGAAAACTCATAACCTTTAGTATAACAATCAACTTGAGTCTTGTAAACAATATATTTTATATTGTCAGTATCATCATTATCATCATTGTCACAATTAAACTCATAATAAGTCGGCTAAACATCAAAAAGTTCCGATTTTACTTTCTCATTTTTCGGTAATATTAATTTCCATATTTTACGAAATTACTCTTTTTCACTTTTTGTTTTCTTTGCCATCATCATCATCATCATCATTATCATCATCATAATCATCATCATCATCATCAACTTGATAATAAAATTCCCAATCAAATCCAATAACTATTTCTTTCTTTTCTTTTCTTCTCTTTGGAACAGTTGTGAGATTTACTGGGGCATCTGGGACCCAACGTTCCAAATCCCTACAAATATTGGAAGACTCGAAGTCAGGTTTAAGGACCATCCCAGCCTCGACGCCTTCTGTCAATCTTTGGAAAAGACAAAACAGATTAAAATTTTAGGTAAGTAATAATAATATTATTTTCTCTGTTCCTTTCCTCCGAGGGACATTACAATACCTGGCCTCCTTTCCCTCATCCTCATCCTGTCATTCAGTCTGTTAATATCGTTGTTATCATTATCAATATCATTGTTAACATCATTATTATCATCATTATTACTCTATAGATGTAGAACATTATATTCAGAGGTCTCAATCAGGTTTTATTTTCACAAAAAAGGAAAATATTGTTTTCATCCGATTGGAATTTGATATAAAAGCTTTCAATGTTTAGTTTTAACTTCTTTCCTTCCTTATATTAAAAGGAAATGTCTCATTTCTATGGCGTTGATTTAATTAATAATGATAGAAATGAATCAAAATGATCATGATTGTAATGAATAGGAAACTGATATCGGCACCAGTCATAGTCAAACGCGTCGCCTCCTGACTCCGCCTCCTTCCTGCGCTGATTGGTTCTCTGCAAGGATGTGGGCGGAGTTATCCGAACGGGAGAACCAATCAGCAAAAGGAAAGTGAAAAAGTATCGGGCAATGAAATTATGTCAAATAAATGAAGCTGAGTTGTTATTGGCTGAAGTGATTTAGATAATTCATAATGTGAGAGTTTCATGAGGAGACTGATGACATTACTGGTGCGAGCGGCTACAATGGTCGCTTGCACACACACACACACATTGACTCCCACACATTAGTTATTTTGCCTCTAAATTCGTTGTTGCAGATATTATTATTATTATTATTATTATTATTATCATTATTATTATTATTATTATTATTATTATTATTATTATTATTATTATTCCCATTTTACATTTTCCTTTAGAATCTCAAGAAAGAAACACATAGAAAATGTTCAGTTTTGATTATCATTTTATTCAACCTTCTTCTTCTTCTTCTTCTTCTTTCTCTTTCAGAGATTCTCTTCAGTGTCAACGACGTCAGCAGCGTCAGTCGCCCCATCCCTTTCTTGGAGAAGGATCCAGATGTCTCTGTCCATGTCAGGGACGTCAAGGAAGAAGACATCGAGAAGGTTGGGGACATCCTTCGGACATTGCAACCACAGGATGCAAGGAGGTGAGGAGACATCATTCCTTAAAGAGAGAGAGAGAGAGAGAGAGAGAGAGAGAGAGAGAGAGAGAGAGAGGAGAGAGAGAGAGAGAGAGAGTATTATTATTATATCATATTATTATATTATTCATTATTGAGTTTACCTAATACTCTAGGAAAATAGGCCTATGTCCTGTGTGTGTGTGTGTGTGTGACTCTGTGTGTGTGTGTGTGTATGTGTGTGTGTGTGACTCTGTGTGTGTGTGTGTGTGTGTGTGTGAAAGGGTACTCTTAGTAGGCCGACAATGTACGTGGAAATCTCATATAATAGAATGCATCGAGGGAAGTTGGAATTCCTCGTTGCTCTCTTTTTTATTCTATTATTAGGAACACACACACACTCCCTCAGTCACCCTCCCTCTCTCTCTCTCTCTCCATTGGTATTCGTGTGTGTGTGCGTGTGTGCGTGTATGTGTCTGAATGCACATGTCCATCTTAACGAAACAAGATAACAATAAAAGCATAAAATAATGAATAAATGTGGATGACATCATTTCCTTTCTTCTTTTCATTTCATTTCATCCCATTTTCTTAATTTCCTTCTTCTTCCCAACAGATCGTTCTGGGGAATCCGGTTTCCTCTGTGTTCCCTGGGGAGGACGAGGAGCCCTGAGGTCATCCTCAGACTCCTCGCCTCCTTGAAGGGAGTCAGGGTGAGATTCAGCATCCTGTTCCCACCAGAAGAACGACCAGATGACGAAGCCTTAGAAGAAGAGATGGATCTTAAGGCAAAGGAATCCACCGGATGTGAAGATGGTGTTAAATGGTGAGTTTGCTTCTTCTTTTTATACTTCTTCTTCTTCTTCATAGGTGTTGTACGATCTCTCTCTCTCTCTCTCTCTCTCTCTCTCTCTCTCTCTCTCTCTCTCTCTCTCTCTCTCTCTCTCTCACCAAAGTTCCAAACCTTTCAGTAGGTGATGAACCAGGATAAATAAACTGTATTCACTATAGGCCTAGTTTCAAAATTTGTTTCTTTAAGATTTGGCTTTTGCTTTTTTATTATTAGTTATTATTTTTAAGAAGATATATTATATATATATATATATATATATATATATATATATATATATATATATATATATATATATATATATATATATATATATATATATATATATATATATGTAGAGAGAGAGAGAGAGAGAGAGAGAGAGAGAAGAGAGAGAGAGAGAGAGAGAGAGAGAGAGAGAGAGAGAGAGAGAAAGAGAGAGAGAGAGAGAGAGTTATGTATAGCAATTTCCACTGTATTATTGTATCCATTTAAATTATCAGTATTTCATGTTCCCTTCAATTATCTCCTCATTGCCTTTAACTCTCATCCTATTCTTCTTCTGCCTTTCCTTTATTATAATTATTACTTATTTCAATAATGAATAGAATAATAGAATAATCATCGCCTATGTTTTATTATCATCAGCTTTTGTGTTTATTCAAAGCATTTATCCAGTGTCTTTTTCTCAATGGTGTTGTCTTCTTTGCTTGTCAGGTCACCTTTACTTTGGTAAAAATCGCTGGGGAAGAAGAAGAAGAAGAAGAAGAAGAAGGAGAAGGAGAAGAAGAAGACGTTCATCAGAGTTAATTCTTCAACTACAGATGCTTTTTATCTCACTCTAAATTCAAATCACCAAATTTTAATTCGTTATAAAAATTTGTCCCTAAACGGTCAAAATAGTGTTACAATACCAATAAGGGATTCATGGTAATCTACCTTTCTATAATGATTAGATTATAAAATTCACTTTCAGATTATAAAGGTCATTTCTGTAAAGGATTCTGATATGTGACATTGAAAAGAGGTGAAGTAAATTGTGTTGTCCAGGGAACATGGTAAGGAGAAGATTTGCCTTCTGCCGCCAAGATATAAAAAAACTCCCGTTTCAAACCTACTGCTATAACTTGTACGGCTGCTCGCTATGGGCAAACTATACGCGTGAATCGATGAGACGTATCACAGTCATTCACAATGATATCCTAAGATGCCTCACTAATACCCCGAGGCACCATTCAGCTCCAGTGATGTTTGTTGAAAATAGACTGAAAAACCGTCATTCGACACTCTATAGTAAGTCTCACCTCCCGCCTACGTTCTAGTGAAAATCCCCTAATTTAAAATGTGCTTGCAAGTGCTGCGAGAATAAAATCCAAAATGTGGGAAACCTGGAGTAGGGAAGCGTCAGTGCAATGAATTGTATTTACTAATCTCTGTTGTTGTGGCTCTGCAAAATCTTCATCACTAAATAACATTGGAATAATATCCAGTAATGGTATGATAACATGTTTTATTATATTTTGTCTTTGCTGTCTGGAAGTCCTGCTGTTATCATCATTATTATTAAGCAATAATGCTATTATGATTTTATTACCCAGACCTTAGAACTCTGGGATCAACCTGCTAATTGATGTTTGTACTGTATCACCGATAATATTGCATGTCTTATCTTTCTTACAGATGTCATAATGTAAGATCACTGTACCTCTATTGTAATTCTGTACTTGGCTTTTGCTGATATAAAGATTATTATTATTATTATTATTATTATTATTATTAAATCGGATAGACTTGGTGTGTGTGTGTGTGTGTGTGTGTGTGTGTCATTCGCACAATGATTGGTATACTAATCAAAAGCAGTTGCCATGTACTGTCAGACAGCAATTGCCAATTTACCTAAATGTAACATAATTAAGATTTGGTCATTATGATTGTTATCACCATGTATGAATTAATATTGAAATATTATTCAGTAGGTTATGTGTATGTTAATATTCATATGAATTCTTCACGTATTATATATATATATATATATATATATATATATATATATATATATATATATATATATATATATATATATATATATATATATATATATATATATATATATGTGTGTGTGTGTGTGTGTGTGCGTGTGTGTGGGGAGGGGGAGTGTGTTTGTGTTTGTTTAATCATGTCTCAGACATCTACTTGATAATAACAAATGTTGGGGAAAGTTCAACGTCTTTTCATAAAAACCTATTTTTTGGAAACTTTTATTATTAAGTTTATTGTTATATTCATTCTCCTATTTGTTCTTTTCACTTATATCTATTCTCAGAACTTTGCTTTTGTTTAATCATTTCAATGAAATATTTTTTAGTTTTTGAAGTGACAAAATAGTGCATGACTTATATCTTGTCATATTCTTAGAAAAATCCTGCAAGACTTGAATGTACTAAGCTTCACTCTAAAAATTGTCTAACATCTATTCATGACAATCAAGTCTTGCTGGTGATAGTAGAGGCGATGGTGGGTAATAAGTAACAGTGGAAATCATCATAAATAAATCTCTGAATGAAACAAATGTTGTTTTTATCACCTTTAACGTTTTATTTTTCAATATTAGCCCATATAGATAACATCTTATGATATGTCCCTAATCTTCCCTCAAAGCTCTGGACGGAATCTGTTTAAGTCTGTAAAGCATCAGCTCTCCAGAGAAGTCTTTCTCTCTCTCTCTCTCTCTCTCTCTCTCTCTCTCTCTCTCTCTCTCTCTCTCTCTCTCTCTCTCTCTCTGGAGGTAAATGAAGACATAATTCTTACATAAGTCCTCCAAAGGACTCATATCATGCAACAGAAAAGAAAAGAGAAAAAGGGATCTTAAAACTTTTCAGACAGGTGAGTTCTTTGTGAAATCTCTTGTTCTGTATTTGATTACTTTGAACATTAAAGTAAACTTATCAGAAAGTATAAATTTTTCTGTGAACTTACATGTTAAAATGGACTAGTTTTGCTTTTAAGGAATCATATCATCATAGGTAATCAATTTAGTTTTGCAATTAAAAATCAAAGTAAAGGATTATGACACTAAGCCTTTTATTGCAGAGAGTTGATCTTTTGTAAAACGCTTGAACTCTGTAATGGCCTATTGATACTATTTCCTATTGCAGATCAGATGAACTGAAAGAGCAGAAGACTGACTGACTGACTGACTGACTGACTGACTGTTGCACAGGGATAGAGTTCCTCGTCATCTGTTGGACCTAAGAGAAGCTGACATGCTAGGCCAGCGTCCGTCAGACCCATGAAGTGAAATTCTTATCAGAAAATGAAGGAAGGCAGAACTGAAGCTGTCACTGGAGAAGAGAATAATAAAATGAGGTATGATTTTCAGGGTAAGAATTTTTTGTTTTTGTTCTTAATGAATTGTGTGAAATGGGTATGATAAGGAGTTACTTCTTTTAATCAATTCAATGGAAATGTAAGATTTGTAGTTACTGCTCCTAATTAAAGGAATAGAAAGGGTAATATTTTAAGTTACTTTTTTTTAATAAATTAAATGAAAAGTAACGTTAACATTAATTTTCATTATTCATGTTGAATATAAATTTTTAGATAATTTATACAATTAGACTTATTATCGAATATTTTCATGTGTTCACACAATGAAATATAAATGTTGACTTTATAAAAGGTAACGATTTCTTCTATATCAACATGAAACAAACAAAGGTAGATTAAGTCAGATGTGTCTCTCTTATTTTCATGCAGACAGAAAGACCGAAGGAATAGGAGGGAGGAACACAGGAGTAATTATCAGTAAGTGTAGCTTGAGGTTTTCTTTTTCTCTGCTGTCTTCAAGTTGATTAGTTTTCTCAAATAGAAGAGAAAATGTTTTTCTGGTGTTTCAGGCAATCTACTATTATTTTTAGATAATAATTGTAAAAGGTACCTACTTATAATGGTTTTAAGGCATTGCATTTATTTCACCAATTCATCATTGACCATTAAGTAAGAGGCATTTGATAATTCTGTTTTTCAAAATAACTATTTTTTTGTACGTTTATTGTATGTTTGCAGGGAAATGATTAAGTAACGAGCTTCTTTTTGGGAGTTCCTCCCTCTTCTCTAATGGTGCTTTCATCAGCGCTATAGAGAAATGTCATTCGGACATCTCCCTGCACTCAGCGAGTCCTTCCTTGCAAAGACCTGAGCTACACCTTGACTAGAGTGTCAGAGTCCAGGATCGACAAGGGAAGCTCCCAACTACGGCTGGTGGAACGAGGTGCTTGACATACTCTGTCTAAAAGTGGCTCTCCTCACCTCAGGTTTTTATTTTGGAGGTTGGGCACACCGAGTCCAGTCAACACCTGAGCGAAAGTAAAGAGTCTCCCATAAGGAATTGTAGCCAATTTCTGAATTGAGGAATCAGAATCTGACCTCAGGGAGCAGCCCCAAGACAGGTCTTCAAAGCTTATCTTGGATTAATGGTGGTAATTACCAGACTCAGTCATTCCTTATCTGTGACCTTCTCTAAAGTAGTCTTCTTCCTCTTCTTTGTATAGACACTCTTTTCTACAACTCCTTTATTTGACTCATTATTTTTATCAGACAATTTGGTCAAAACTGAATTATATATATCAGAAGTATATAATTTTCCGTGAATTTATATCATCCATTTTATAATATATAATACTGAATAGATCTGAGCTGCTACTACGTATTCTTATTAATTCAGTTGATCCATTTTGTGAAGATATATCACATGATTTTTATTGCAGACATTCTATCTATTGTATAGCACTCAAACTTTGTAATGCTATTTTCTTTTGACAGATCAGATGAACTGGTAGAACTGAACATTGACTGACTGACTGACTGACTGACTGACTGACTGACTGACTGGTGCACAGGGATATTGACCACTGTCATCTATTGAACACAAGAGAAACTGATATGTTATACCAGCGTCAGTCAGACCCATTGAGTCAACTTCTGATGAGAGAAGGAACACAGAACTAAAGCCGACAAAAAGATGAGGTAAGATTTTCAGGAAAAAAAACTACTCAAAATGAATTGAAGGGAAAAAAAATAATACCTGAAATTATTGTTCCTAATTAATTATATGGAAAGAGTAAAATTACCTTCCGTTCGGTAACTCTTGCACATTTTTTTATATTGTCATTTTTATTGATACAATCATTGTTATGATTACTATTTTTTATGATGAATAAATATTTCTTTGATAATTTACTAAAGTAGACCTATATCACAACCTTTTTATATTACAGCACTTTCTTATATTTAGCTTAGGGATTTCAAACATTCAACACCAGTCTTTCGAAAATAACTGTAAAATTACCTCTTTTAAGTAATTTCATCATATGAATATCACTTAGCTCATTTGTCTTCGGGCATTAAGCAAGATGGATTAAACATATTTTTTTTTTTTCACAAAGATTAATTCTATGTTTATTGCATGTTTTCAGGAGAGTTTTTTCGTTGATCTTCCAATGACACTTACATCAGCCCTTTGGTGAGATGTCATTCTTATATGACTTCTTTTCTCGTTTTCTATTTAGGAGTCTGAGCAGTCCGCATCCTGCCAGTACTTACGCCGGAGTAGAGAAATTTTAAGGCATTTTTGACCTATTGTTCCTATGGTCTGCAAAACTGTGTATGGCTGGATGGGCCAGGCAATATACCTAAACAAGAGACATTATCTGCATTCTTGAAATAGAGTCTGACCTCAGGGAAAAGCAGGTCATCTCTCAAGTGTTGATTCCTTCACTTCTCGTCTCGGATCGATGTCGGTGAGTACCAGAAACAGCCACGAATTATAAAACTTGGAATGAAGGAGCCATTTGATTCCGGATTGTCCTTTTAAATATAAATTTGTTAATATTATTGAAATAAATATGAAATGTTTCCTTTTGAACATTGTTCTATCATAAATGTAGTGTGTAAACAGAAAGATACGATCCATTTTGATGATCCGTTCTTTCAATTGCTATTTTACATACTTCATGAGAAATTTTTAATATCAGCTTCATTTAATTGCAGATTCACATAATCAAAGTAGTCTAGTCTCCTTGAGAAGCAAGACGAGGACATCTTCATCCCAGCAAATCATCTGGAATCCACTTAGGTGATTAGAGCCTCTTGATTGATCAGAACTGAAAAGAACTCACTACTCTATCTCCTGTTTAATCACAATCTTCAGGTGAGTACCATTAGAGCTTTGCTTTTGATCAGCACACAAGTGAAACAACCTTACTTATGGATTAAGGGTAAATGTAATAGATTTAAGGGAAGCGAAAAGATAATCATATAATTGCAAGGAAGTATAATGAAAACAAAATACTCTTTATTTCATTACTAGCAAACTCACACTTTCCATAATAAAATGAGTTAATGTGTAAAGCTATAAAGGCGACCTTCCTATCTGCAAATTTGCTACTGTACAGAAATGATTACTCTCAACATTATCTTATAGCAATATCTTTAGCAAGAAACTTTTTTACCATGGCTGACATGAAAATTGTGAATTAATCTTTTAGTTTCTCTTACCAAAGTGGAAGATGAAATTAATGAAGCCCTGAATCATATCCCTCATGATAATGGTGACCCAAAGGACATGGTGAGCCGTGAACTTGAATACTTGACTCTATTTTTAGAATTTTATCACTTATTTCCAGGAAAAAAGAACATGCATTTTGGTACAGAACCAGCACATCAGTGTACATTTCACCCCTTTCTCCAGTCTGCTTTTCTGTCCACCTGTACGTGCACAATCTCAACGACAGGTCTTCAGGTCTTCTCCCATTATGTATCATTCCACATGCTCTTCTCAGGAATTTCACTTCCACTACTCATATTATTTTCTGTTCGTCTCCACATCCAGTCCATTCTGTAGAGCTGTGCACTCCTGTTGTCATGGTTAACCTATTTCCTAAACATCTCTTATAACCCATATAAACACTTTCCTAAAATCTGTAATAGCTTTTGATTTCTTCTCAAAGAGAAAATCAACCTTTTCGTCCGAACATCCTATTTTTTTTTTTCCCAAGTGAGAAAAGTCCACTATTGATTTGGTTATTCTTAAAATTCATTAGAGATTTATGAATTTATTATACTTCATGAGAAGTTTTTGATATCAGCTTCATTTAATTGCAGATTCACATAATCAAAGAAGAGTACTCTAGTCTCCTTGAGAAGTAAGACATGGACATCTTCCCATCATATCATCTGACTCATCAAAACTCAAGAGAACTTGCCCGATCTCCTGTTTGATCACAGTCTTAAGGTAAGTACAATTGGAGCTTAGCATTTGATCAACAGACAAGTGAAGCAATCCAACTAATTCATATATTTACAAGGAATTATACTGAATACAAAAATACTCCTTATTTCATTCATAACACATACACACTCTCCATAATAAAATGAGTTAATTTGTGAAGATATAAAGCTGATTTTTCCAACTGCAAATTTTCATATATACAGAATCTATTATTTTCAACATTAACTTAAACCATATATATATATATATATATATATATATATATATATATATATATATATATATATATATATATATATATATATATATATATATATATATATATATATTAAAAAACTATTTTGCTGTGGCTGAAATTACAACTGTGAAATAATCTTACATCTAACATTCATATATTTTAGTTTCTCTTCCCAAAGTGGAAGATGAAATTAATTAAGCCCTGAAGCATATTCATCATGATGTTGATGGCCCAAAGTACAGGGTGAGCCATGAACTTGAATACTTGACTCTTTTCATAATTTTATCACTTGTTTCCAAGAATAAAGAACATGCATTTTGGTTCAGAACCAGCACATCAGTGTACATTTCACACCTTTCTCCAGTCTGCTTTTCTGTCCACCTGCATGTGCACAATCTCAACAACAGGTCTTCAGGTCTTCTCCTATCATGTATCATTCCACATGCTCTTCTCAGGAATTTCATTTCCACTACTCATTATTTTCTGTTCGTCTCTACACCCATTCTATTCTGTAGAGCTGTGCACTCCTGTTGTCATAGTCAACCTATTTATTAAACATTTCTTAGAACCCCTATAAATAAATTCCTAAATTCCATGTGCTTTGTAATAACTTTTGACTCCTTCTCAAAGAAAAAATCTACCTTCTCAACCTAAAATCCTATGTTTCTTTCCACAGGAATCTGATCCTAAGTGAGAGAAGTCCACAATAGTCCAATGCCAGATTCTGATAACAAGCGACAGCTGAGATAAGGTTTACAGTGCCCCAGGAAGGTCCTTTAGTATGAGGCTCTCCACCTTCAGACTCCTGTCCTCAGACTTCCAACTCTGTCTCTGCCACATGACCCTTATTTCTCACCTGTTCAATGGGGTAACTGTTTGTGAGCAACAAAGCTAGTGCCAATATTCTACCTTAATCCAAAGTACTATTGATTTGATTCTTCCTTTGCATTTGGTGAAATGCACAATCTTAAAATTCATTGGAGATTTAGAAAATCTATTACATTTTTTTTTTCAGTTACCAGAAGACAAGAAAATTTTTCTTCAAAATTTCCAAAATATCTTGGTGCTGTATAATCTTTTCGTTATAATATTTTATCTAAGGCTTACCACGAATGATTTTTTTTGTTGATACATACAGTATTCATAGCCCTTATAGATTATATCTTTTCATCACATATTATAGTTATTCCCCTCCACAAAATTGCACTTTTTCTAAATATACATCAGGGCCCATGTACTGCATACCCATTTACAACATAATTTGAATGTACTATTCTTTATACTGTATACCCATTTACGACATAACTTGAATGTACTATTTATCATACCGTATACCCATTCATGACATGATTTGAATATACTATATTTGTACTCTATACCCATTTACAACAAAATTTGAATATACTATTTTTATACTGTATACTCATTTACGTCATAATTTAACTGTACTATTTTCATACTGTATATCAATTTACAAAATAATTGGAATGTACTATTTTCATACTGTATAGCTATTTACGACATAATTCAATTGTAATATTTTTTTACTGTATATCCATTGACATCATAATATGAATATACTATTTTTATACTCGACACCCATTCACGACACAATTTGAACATACTGTTTTTGTTATTAAAATATATATTTTGTAGCCTTCTGCAATATTTTTTATTAAGATATAATCTAATGTACTATATATATATCCATCCTTGAATTCAGATTTTCACTCAATTCTTGCTCATGAATACAAATAGATTTAATATATATGTTGTGTTATTTGGGGAATATCATTTTGTTGACATATATTCCTATATGATATTGATAAATAACCTGGATTATAATTTTTATTTGTGTTAATATGGACAATTTATGCACTGCACCTGATTATATAATTTAATATTAATTTTTACTGATATTTAGACATTATACTAATAACATGCTGTTGTTGATACAATAAATTTATCTATATTAATAACAGTTTTTTATATAAACCTTTTATTACCATCATAAGGATATTAGTTCAAGTGGTATGTATATATGGTAAGGAAAGGGGGGGGGGGAGATTCTTAACGTGTACATGTCTTCCTTGTTTCCTTGTTACTTATAATCAACAGATTTGAGTTGATGTCACAGAGAAATGTGACGTTGATGCAACAGACAATGTCGCAATTTGATGGTGAAATGATGATGACCTTTTAGATGTGTTTGCTGAGAGAGGAGAAGTCCCGCTTCTTTGTTAGTCTCGGTGGAGGATGGTACTCTCTCTCTCTCTCTCTCTCTCTCTCTCTCTCTCTCTCTCTCTCTCTCTCTCTCTCTCTCTCTCTCTCTCTCTCTCTCTAAAAGTAATTTCATATTGATTTTAATAAATTACAGGAACACTAGAAATATAAAACAACCTCAGTAAGAAGATCTGATTTTCTTCTCTTAGAAATACATTCCTGATGTGGACTAATAAATTTCCAAATTAAATCTCTAAATTCATGAATCAGTTATTTTCTCTAATGTCTCTATACTTTGACCTTTAACCTTTGATCTTACTGTATGTGCTTCTGGTCTGTTTTTCATTTTTGGTGTATATCAATGCATGTAAATAACGACAATTTGTTTAGTTCCATTAAGAAGTTTCTCTTACGACAAACAATGTCCCCTCAATGTAGAGTGACCAAGTATCGGTCCCTATAACCCAAGGTCTATCTATAAACTAAAAGAATTTGAGGCTTCTTCAGGAAGGATCCCTTTTGTACATTAAACTACTTCACAAAGCGTCCGGTAATCTGCAACAATAACAACAACAACAACAATCATCTCAAATTTCTAAGAAGCAAATCCCCTTCATATTATTCTGAGCGAAAGGTGGAGCATTTTACTTTCCACGTTGCTTTGAAAGATATATGAATTCTTTTGGGGTTTAATCAGAATTAAGTGATGCTTACTGAAATCGGTTGGAGATGACCTCCAAATGATTTCCAGTAAAAAATCAGTAAAATATTAAGAAAAAACTATTGGAAGACTTTGTTTTGCGGAGGACTATTTTTTCCCGATAAGTCCTGCGGCAGAGCAAGGCTCAGTGACACAAGTTTCTGTAGCAAGCATTACCAAAACAACAGATATTCAATTTTTCTCCCCAATGTCTGTGGTAATATAGTTGATAAGTATTCTCAAATGCTATACATGGTTAGTAAAACCACTGTAAGAGCTGACATAAACAAATGTCAGAGGGTAAATAGCAGAACTACAGGCTCATATCGTTATAGCAGTATTTCCTACGCAAATTGAAAACACCAAATATGGACTAATGTAGTCAGAGCTAAAGTGTGCTGTGTGCATTTGCAATGCATTACTTGCTTGAAAATAAATATTTACAGAAATTTGGAAAATGCCATTTTAATAGAGGATTGTTTAAATATATAAGTTGATATTAATAAATATTCGATCAGTTTTGAAGAATAGCAAAACATGGTTGGGTTATTAATAGTGAATAAGATATTTCATCTTAAAATTGTAAAAAAAAAATTGTAAGCAAATTCTAAATTTACTTATGTGTCAATTTTTGTTCTTTAATCACAGTCACACTTTTTACATATTATTAACAAAATAGTGATAAATACAAGTCTGCTTGATTCTCAATTGTATTTATATTAATGCAATTTACTTATAAATGTTAAACAGCTGTAAAAATCCATTCTTTCCTATATTCATTTTTTACATTTATGCAATTCTTCATATACATAATAAGATTCAACGGATTGAACAAAACCCTGTGTTATGACAGTTAAATATTAAATATTCCGTGGTTTTAAGAACTTTTTTTTTATTATATTAGGCCGTGGGTGTCATAAAAGACTGATTGAGGAAGTTCAATGCACAATGGATGTACAATTTAATAAAAAATTCTTCTAAATATTGCTGTATAAAAGCACTATGCAACAACATCAGAGCATCAGTTTGCATCCTCTTTAATATCCATCTTTTGACATAAATCCCTACCCAACAAATTAACATTACTGGAATTTACAATTAAGAATTTGTGTTTCAATATTTTGTTACCATAAGTCACATTTACATAAGCTTCTCCACATAAATTTATAGCATTTCCACTGTATCCACGAACACGGTGTTTTGTTGGAGAAATAACAACACGGGATCTGGCTGCATCACTTGGACATATTGTAGAAACATGACTTCCACTATCAATTTCAAAATCAGCTTTCTGATTGTTAATAAAACTGATCAACATATATGGTGAATCAGACATAGGCACAGTGGAGTTTATTCTAAAAATGAATTTACCCTTCGCTGAGAACATTCACAGCTGTCTTCTACGACACTAACATCATCATCCGTCTGGTCACAGCGTGCCATCCCCTTATGCTGCGTTGCCACATTTCCCTGGGGCGTTGCTGCATCCCTCGGAGTTGCTTCAGAGACCGCATGCAATGACTTTGCAGTGGATTTGCAACACCTAGCAAGGTGACCAGTTTTCTGGCATTTCATGCATTTCAGTTTCATGGCAAAACAATCATTAGCAAAATGATTCGATTTCTGACCACACCTTATGCAAATATATGAAGTAGGAACCTTTTTAATACCTTTAGCCCTATGTTCAGTAACTTTATAGGTTGTGTGATGATTGCATTCTGGCTTTATATCCTGGGCATCGGCGGAAAATGTTGCCAGTAGTTTCGCCTTCTCAACACACTCGTTAAATGACTTGTTTTCACAGTCTTGTAACAAACCACTCAGAATGCTGGCAGACCTTAAGCCACTCACAAATGCATCTCGCAGACACCTGTCCTGACAACAATCTTTATAATTGCAATTTGAACACAAGTCATATAATGCACGTGCATAATTTTCAATAGATTCATCCGGAAGTTGTTTCCTATTCAGGAATTGTACCGTTGCACCTATCACACTCCTTTTAACCTCATACTGAGCAATTAACTTTTCTTTAATATTTTCGTATGTGGCGTCTGACAGTTTCACTGGCTTAAGTCTCCTTTGCACATCAGTAACGACATTTACAGGAAGAGATTTGACCAAAATACTGACCTTCTTAGTACTGTCGTCTCCAGCTTGCTGCAGTAAATCAGCAGATTGAACTGTGAATCTTTCAAGAAACTCAACTACAGTTTCTAAGCTAGGATTGAATGCTGGACACTGTGTAGCCATGGTTAATCAATTTATTTTCTGTTGTATTCCTCGTCGCCACTTGTAATATTCCTGCTTAATCTATATTGTAGTCATTCTCTGTAAAGATGCATGCAGAAAAAGGAAATGAAAAGACGAGTTCTTAAAAAGAGATGTATTCTCTAGTACACGGAGGCAGACGCTGACTCTATTTCAAATTCAACTGCCCAACGGCTGGAGTCATGACGTAATAAAAACGTCACTACAATAACAGAAAATCATGACGTAATGATAACTTCACCACAATAACAGAAAATGGAATTGATCATTAGTTAAGATAAACTAAAGTAATATATAACAATAATGCATTACAGCGTGATACAATCATATCTATTTTCCCTGAGTGAACCAAGCAGACTCCCTTATTGACACTCAAAGCTCTTTCCCCATCCATTACAATACACAAGCTTTTATAAAATCCTCCAAATTCATTGACAACTGACTCACGTACAGCATAAATATACTAGATTTTTGTACCACCGTTTAAGGACTTCTTCATCTTCTTAACATAATGGTTGGTTTACACGGTCAGACGGTTTGTCAAACCAGGTTGTCGGGCCTGCTTGTCAAATGATTCGAAGAGGTGGAGTCAGTCATAAAAGCATAAAGTTTGTGGACAATGAAGCCCCACCCACAAAAGTCAGGTGACCCATTCTTGTGTGCGTTGACGCATTCTGGAGTGGGTTGCCAGCGTCTGCAGACTTCCCAGACCTTTTTACTTCTGCAGGCAGTCTTGTGGTGGCCAAAACGTTGGCAGTTGAAACAGTGTAGGGGCTCAACATCCAGGTCAACTATGGGGAACTTTCCCTAGAGTCCAAGGTCTAATTTTGCTGGAATCTTCCCGAGGAAAATGACTATAATTCTCCTGATGCACTGCTTGTGACTGCCAAAAGGGCGTTCTACATGATAAACGTTGCTGCAATCACTGATGAAAGACAGCGGCATGTCGGTAGGGAAGTTACAAACAACTGCCTTCTTTAACTTCTTCACTGGATCCAGATAGGTCAATGAAGCCTCCTTCTAGAAGCAGATGGGACTGCTGTGGTATTCTGGGGTGATGATAAAAAACCCTTAAGGTTGGTTCTGATTCTGATCTTGATGGTTGTTTTGGATGTTGCAATCAGTTACCGTTGCATAGAAGGGTGCCCTTTCCACAGCTGTTAGCTTGAATTTTGGAAGCTAATTTGGGTCGATTGCGGAAGGCTGTGGCTCTGGATCAGTTTTAACAGCTGAAGTGAGAGTAGAAGTTGCTTTCTCAAGGAGATGAGTCAATCATCTGGTACAGTTGCATTCAGGAAGATGGGTCTCTGCACGAGCAGGGTCCTGCGTGTCAGTGGCCAGATTAATATCCATGTCAAGACTTAGGGTGCTAGAACGTGGTGAGCCAGCTGGCGCGGAGTCCTGGGCTGGGGCGTTGGCAGGTGGTGTGGTGGTTCTTCTCTTCTTATTCTTTGCAGGAAGAGTCTCCACAGGAGAGGGAGAGGAGAAAGGAGTGGTGGTAGTAGCTTTGGGAGTGCCCTTATGAGGACGAGGAAAGGTGTAGGGAAGAGTCCTGTTAGTAGTCTTCTTATCAAGTTATAAAATCATATCAAGTCTGCCAGGAGGATTCCAGTCAGGGATGGCTGTGGTAGTGGATTTCAGTGGAAGGGTTTCCTTTTACAATGGATGCTCCCTGTTTCTTCCAGTCATGATGTGGGACATGAGGTTATGGTACAGACTGCACAAGTCATATTTGCACCTGCATTGTGATTGACAAAGTCATAACTGTACTGCTTAGCTAGTCCCAGTTTTCTAGCCAAGGAGAAGGCATAGTATGCAATGTCTTCTCGGTTTTAGAGGTATGCTATGCATCTCTTGTAGATATTGCAATAAGCTTGACAGTGGAATTTTTCCCAGACATAGCAGAAATGACAGACGAAAGTGTCATCGAAATTACTCATCTGTAGGTTAACTGCTAACTGAAGGGGCGAGAACTACAGAACACCAGCAGAAAACCGTACTACAAGCTGGTGTCCCCTGTGCCGGGTAAGCCTGTGAGGGAACTCGGTGTCAGTTGTGCAGGGTAAACAGGTTCTTGAGCTGGCAGGGAGATCCTCCCCCAGAATGGTATATGGCCGGGACAGAAGTGGCCATACACCCTTGATGAAGAATTGTGCCCTAGGATTACCAACCGCTGTCGGATATATCTTTAGATAGCAATCCTATCCTATCCTTTCGTAAACAGAAGATAATTCATCCGGAATGGTGAATTGCTCAGATGTGATATTTTAGACTAGGCTGACTGAATTCTGACAAGTATAGGGTAAGCTTTATCTATGCTATAGTTATGTAAATTTTAAGCTTTTTTGCCAAAAATATATTTGTTTAAGACTTTTGATTCAGTTTGTAATATATGTGGGTGTATATAGTTCATTGGGACAGGTGTAAACTTACTTATTATTTGTCCACTGTCTTTATGGGAACTTGTTCATTTGAACTGAAATGCGAGAATAGGAAGCTAGTTTTACAATTTACTAAATATGATTTAGTGTTATCTTATTAAGAGTGGAGCTGGTTTGGTAGCAAACATGAGGTTGAGGCTTAGTCTTAGGGTAAGCTAGCTAGGATTACTGCTGCCCCGGTAGTTAAGGATACGGCTCCTAGGTTATGCTAGGGGAAAACCTTATGTCAATTGGCTTTCTTATGTTTGTTTTCGTTTTAAAATGAGGGTTGTCTGTCGCAAATTTAGAAATTCTACACCCAGTCTGTTCCAACATCCTTCAAAGGTTCCGTAATGTATATTATTTCTCAACTGAAAATGAGGAATCAATTTTATGCTGTATGAATCTTTTCTTGTCCAACTCATCACTACCAGATGACTCTGACAATTTAGCCAACCAGTCATCGCCTGAATACAATTGGGGGTGTATGTATGATAGTGGCTACCTGTAGGCTATGTATTATTATGGCTTACTCAGAATGCAGCAGTGTAAAGGGGGTCGCAGGGGGTCGTTAGCCCCCCTTCGGTAAGTAGGTAAGGACATGGATTGTAGGTTAGGTTAGGTGGGAATGGTTAGGTTAGTTGAAGTCCATTTTTAATCCACGCTGGAGGAACTGGCCGCTGATATACAAAGGCTCCTTGAATCGCATAAGATTATTAAGTAACCGATTGTTCGCTTGTATGTCATATTAGATAAGAGATTGTAGAAAGATTGTCGGTTCTTAGAATGCTCAAGACTTAATTACTGATACAACGTATTGAAAGTTAATAATCTCAGAAGAAAGAGCATTTGTTTGACAAATCCTTGTTTTTAAAATAATGAAAAATTGATAATAAGAAGTTTTTGTTTGGATATTGAAAATTTTATACATTATAGAGTTATTTACATATAAGTATTATATACTCGCAAGTTCTCTCATTTGCAACAGAATCATATAACCTACTAAGTACAACATATCATCTCAGTCTAACTGGTCACCAGAGTTCTAATTTTGGGGCGCTTGTGCTAGATCTGGTGCATTTCTGGAGAATTTAGAACATTTGTTTTATATTTTACCCCATTACTAAACGTAGAAATTTTCCCACTGAAGGTATATTATATAGTAAACTGGCTGCCCTTCAGAGTCTTCTTTACCAACATGACTTATTGAAACTATTTCAGCTTTATAATTGTTATATATCGCTAAAAATTATTTAGCATATCGTAGAAGTTCATGTTGTGTGCTTTCAACATCAGAAATGGCAACAAGCTCCCTCTAGACATCCGGTGCTTGATAGATTGCCCATCCTTTTGCAGGACACGGGCTCTTGCATTGGCAGCCCATAGCTAAACAACTGATAACATTATCAAGGCTCTCAAAAGGAAATTGAAGCCTTTCTCAAAGTAAATAAGTAATTAAGTGCATTAACTAATTATGTAAATTAAGTAAGTACTCAAGAGGCACACAACAGCTACACAATTTCCTTAGGTACTTTGAACTAACTGGCTTTATTCACTCTATTGCATAATAAAATAGCAGATTTTGGATTTGCAGACAATGTCATGCTCTGATATCTGATACTCTAGTGCATATTGCAGTAATATACAACATGTCATTACTCTATCACTAGAGTCAAGTTTAACAGTAAAGCAAGTGTTTCCTGTTTTTATTCGGATGACTTGACTATTTGACAACTCTCCCCACACGTAGCCTACATTTCCATAAACAATACATTACTCTAAAAATGTACTGTATAATATGGATACAAATTAAGATTAACTAAGTGTATATATATTTGACAATGACCATTAACCGTTTTTATACGGAATCCTACACAATCTTGAAGCATGACGCAATTCTGAAATGTTGCTGTAACCTCTTGCAGTGTCTAGGGAATCATATATCTAAAATTTGTTACTCCATAAATATGAACAATGTCCAGAAGTAAAATGATAAGAGTATGATCTTTCGTTTACAATAGTTATTAATACAGTACCTATGTATGTGTACATGCTAATTGGAAACCAAATAAAGTGAAGGGCACTGTAGTACATTCCAAAATAAGTGCTATATTGGGTATCCTTGTAGAAGGTTCAATGCCATGTAATATTTGTCTTTGTGGAAAGTACCAAAGCACGTCCTGCGAAGTACCAGTCAGAGGTTGGTTTGCCATCATATATATATATATATATATATATATATATATATATATATATATATATATATATATATATATATATATATATATATATATATATATATATATATATATATATATATATATATATATATATATATATATATATATATATATATATATATATATATATATGTGTATGTATGTATGTATTTACAACAGTCATGGATAGATACTGATAGGTTTTGGGCCCGGGAGCAGACTGATGTTCAAAGATGATGAAGGCAAATATGAATTGTAAGATGTCAGATTCCCTGTTAATCAATGGCAGCAGAAGTTTCATGACGCTATTCCAACAGAGGTGGAGTAGCAGACGCTGACCTGGAAGAAGAACCTATCGCTGAAACTTTTGCCTAAATCATTCAGTATTTGAACGACCGCTAATTATCTGAAGTGCTAAGGACGATAAGTTTATGCACAAAACTTACATCTTTAAAGGATTCCTCAACAGAAATTGTGTCTGATTATGTGATTCAACCCAACAACGTAGCTGCTACTCTGAAAACTGATGGTGGAGTGATCATTGATAGTTTACTGGTTGCCATTTTGATTAAAGGACGGTGAAGGTATGGAAATCACCGATACAAACATCTAAGATTGCAAAGGTTGTATTGAAGTTAAAAATGGTAAATGAAAGGTTAAAAGTACTTGATGATAGGACAAAGCCTCCTTTTGAACTAGTACATTTTGACTTTGCATGTCCAGTCGATCCTAAAGATTAAGAAAGTTTTTGGTACGTTATGAATTTCAATGAGGATATATATTTAAAAAAACACCTATGCAATGGTTCAATAATAATTTTTGAGAACAAATCCATATTATATTGTATTCTTAATTGCTTTTTCGAGTTTTGAATAATAAGTTTTATTGGGTACTTCACTATCCCCGTGTCTTAAAGCCCTACGGGCCAACCAAGGGAAAGGCCCGTGCCAACAACAAGTGTTGGCTTTAATACCCCAACAACGTGTCTTAAATATGGTAAGGCAATCTACACACACACACACAATTACAGGAATCATTAGGAATTTATCTCGAACATGTAACTTTTGAGGAGTACAGACAGAGTTTTGCTCCTAATAATCAAAAGAACGTTTCTTAACAAATTGCCTCATTATGACTATTGATATCATCCTCCAGCTTCAAAACTTAAATTTTCCTCCATCATTTGTAGTTAACAGAAAGAACAAATGTGTTTCCTTACCTAATATTATATCATATCTCAGAATTTGATAACCTGGAGACAAAGGGCAGCAGGTCTATCTTGTGCCGACAAATTATCTTGTCTTTTTGATCCATTGTCTTCTCTTCCTTCCCCTGCTTCTTCTTCAGTAAATTCTAGGGACTCATAATGTTATTTTTCTTGTCCATTTATTGTCCGTCATTTTCATTATATGTTCTGCCCATGTCCTTGTCCTTTTCTTACATGTTCTTAGAATATCCACTACTATATTTTGATCTCTTAGTATCAATGTTGCTCTTTTTCTCTCAGTATTATTCACATCAATATTCTTTCAATAGCTATTTGATATATGAATAGCCTATGTTCTAAGGCTGCAAGTTTCTGATGCATAAGTTAAAACTGGTAAGACCATCTGATTATGTACAAATCCACTTCAGTTTCAGCACGACTAGCGTTAAAAGAATTGCAGTTCAGTATGTAGTTAATTTTGCTCTTAGAAAAGTAAAAAAGAAAAAAATATTATCAAAATAACGACCCCATGGTTGGCGTATGCAGCACATCCATGTACTGCTTGCAGCAAGATGTTTATTTGTAACCGAAGAAAACCACAGCAGAGCAAAAACAATTAGGACCTTTTATAAATCATAGATAGTTATGATACTTCAACTTCCCGCCACTAACATACACAATAAATTTTTCTTTCTAGTTGTCTTGTGTTTATTATGCACTTCTTACCATCACTAATGCTGGAAATCACTCGTTATTGGTTTTTTTCACCATCCACAGTCCAGTGCCCACTAGGATCTCTCATAATTGTTATTACCGCATATGGCAGGTGATGTTAAGACAAATACTAACTTACTTTATTTTGATGGCAGCTTTCCCGTCCCATACAGCAGGGGAACCCCACTCTCTACAGGACCTCCACTGTCATTGTACCTTGTTCGTTCAGAGTATCTAACGTTTCATAATGGGTATTGTTCATTTACTGTTAAATCGTCATTGTCAAAAGACTCATGAAATAAGAAAGTCTACAGTTTCCTCTAGTGAGCCTTAATGTCTTCAATCATTCAAATGTTTCGTGGGAGCTTATTATATAGTCTCAGGGCTGCATATTTAAAGGCTCTGGAGCCTAAAGTAGACATAAATCTAGGTTCCAACAGTTTGAAGCCACCTGTAACTATTCTCGTGTTGACAAAATTTGTTGGCTGCGCAATATGTAGCAATTTCCTTAAGTATATTGGCAGCCTGGTTCTGAAAACTTGGTGGGTTATTGTACATATTTTAAATTAAGTCCTCGCTTTAATCGGCAGCCAGTGTAAATAATTTCTTATAGTGTTGATCATTTCTCTGTGTGGGTCACCTTTCATCAGTTTTGCTCCTCTGTATATTATATTTTGTAATTTCTTAAGTTGCACTTTTGGTAAATTGTAATAGATAGAGTTGCAATAGTCAATCCTGTTAAGAACACAGTTCATCACAAGTTTCTTCACAGAATTTCCGTCTAGGTACTTTTTTATAAACTCAATATTTCTTAGATGATAACCAGCAGTTTTTATTACATTATTTATTTGGGCATTTGGAAACAGGTCACAGTCAAGAAATACACCTAGATCTCGAATTTTAGTTCTTATTCATGTTCATTTGAGTATCTTCTAAGTTTCTCACGCTGTTTCTCTTGCCCACCACCATGAATCTAGTTTTGTTCTCATTTAATTTTATTTTTCTAAATGTCATCCATTCTCTAACACTATCAAGATTCGGTTTAGAGTTTCACTGTTGTCATGTATGTCATTTAGGGAGAAGCAAAATTGTGTGTCATCTGCAAATAGTTCAAACTTGACGCCATGCCTTTGAAGCATTTACAATGGACCAATAGTATAGATACAGAATAAGATTGGGCCAAGTACACTCCCTTGGGGTACCGCTCTGTTTAAGGGTTCATATGATGAGTAAAAGTTTCCAGTAATTTCTACCAACTAAGTAGTCTTTTAGGTATACGAAGGCTTGATCTTCAACGCCGATGGATCGTAGATAATTTAGTAGCAGTTCATATACCACTGTATCAAAAGCAGCACCGAGATCGAGCAGAATAAAGATACCACATTTTTTTCCATCCATCATTTCTAGCATATCATTTACAACAGAGCAGATGGCTGCCTCCGTAGAATATGGTTTTCTGTATGCATATTGATTGTCAGGAAAAGCTTCTATTACTTCCAAGTGGCTGACTAGCTGTTCAAGAATTACATGTTCCAGTACTTTTGAGGTAAAGGATAGATTTGAAATAGGTCTATATGAGCTTACTTCCTGGTAGTCCAGTGCATTTTCTCAGAACTGGTGTGAATATAGCCGTTTTCTCAGATTTAAGAAACTAACATTCATCAATGCTTTTATTTTCTATTCTGATTATTATTTCGGCTAGACTAGAAAAGTCTTTCCCTCTAATTATTTCAGATATTGGCATAGGATCGATCGCACATTTTGTTTTCTTTGCTATTTTGATAAATATTATGAAAAATTCACATATTTTAGTTTCTCTTCCCAAAGTGGAAGATGAAATTAATGAAGCCCTGAAGCATATCCCTCATGATAATGGTGGTTCAAAGTACATGGTGAGCAGTGAACTTTGATACTTTACTCTTTTTAGAATTTTATTAGTTATTTCCAGGAATAAAGAACATGCATTTTGGTACAGAACCAGCACATCAGTGTACATTTCACCTCCTTCTCCAGTCTGCTTTTCTGTCCACCTGTACGTGCACAATCTCAACAAAAGGTCTTCAGGTCTTCTCCTATCATGTATCATTCCACATGCTCTTCTCGGTAATTTCATTTCCACTACTCATATTATTTTCTGTTCGTCTCTATATCCAGTCCATTCTGTAGAGCTGTGCACTCTTGTTGTCATGGTCAACCTATTTCCCAAACATTTCTTAGAACCCCTATAAATACATTCCTAAATTGCATAAACTTTGTATTAAATTTGATTCCTTCTCAAAGAAAAAATTAACCTAACATCCTATGTTTCTTTCCACAGGAATCTGATCCTAAGTGAGAGAAGTCCACAATAGTCCAATGCCAGATTCTGATAACAAGCAGCAGCTGAGATAAGGTTTACAGTGCCCCAGGAAGGTCCTGTAGTATGAGGCTCTCCACCTGCTGACCCCTGTCCTCAGACTTCCAACTCTGTCTATGCCCCATGACCCTTATTTCTCACCTGCTCAATGGGGTATTTGGGTGAGCAAGGAAGCTAGTGCCAATTTTACCTTAAAAATCTAAAAATTCGTTAGAGAATTAAAAATATACTTTATATCTTCACTGTAACCAGAAAACAAGAAATTTTGTATCCATAATTTATCTTTTTTTTTTCAGAATATCTTGGTGCTGTATAATCTTTTTGTTATAATATTTTATCAATGGCTTACTGAGAATGATTTTTGTTGTTGATACATACAGTATTCATAGTCCTTATAGAATGTATTTTTTCATCACATGGTATAGTTATTCCCTTCCACAAAATGGCACTTTTTCTAAATATATATCAGTGCCCATATACTGTATACCCATTCACGACATAACTTAAATATAGTATTTTCTTTACACTGTACACTCATTTACGACTAAATTTGAATGTACTATTTATTATACCGTATACCCATTCACAACATGATTAGAATGTACTACTTTTATACTGCATACCCATTTACGACATATTTTACTTTTACTATTTTTATACTCTACATTCTTTAAGTATACAATTTAAATATACTATTTTTATACTGTATACCCATTTACGTTATAATTTTATTGTACTATTTACATACTGTATACCCATTTACAACATAATTTGAATGCATAATTTTTATACAGTATACCCATTTACAACATAATATGATTTTACTATTTTCTAAACTGCATATCCTTCAACATCATGATTTGAATATACTATTTTTATACTGTATACCCATTTACGACATAATTTAATTGTACTATTTTTATACTGTATACCCATTTACGACATAATTTAATTGTACTATTTTTATACTGTATACCCATTTACGACATAATTTAATTGTACTATTTTTATACTGTATACCCATTTACGACATAATTTAATTGTACTATTTTTATACTGTATATCCATTTGCAACATACTATGAAAATACTATTTTTATACTCTACACCTATTCACAGCATAATTTGAACGTAGTGTTTTTGTTAGTAAACTATATTTTTTGTAGCGTAATGGAATATTTTTTTTTTAACATATAATCTATACACTATATACCCTTCATTGAATTCTGATTTTCACCCAATGCTTGCTCATGGAATGCTATAGTTTTAATATTTATTTTATGCTATTTGGGGAATATCATTTTGTTGACATACATTCCTATATGATATTGATAAATAACCTGGATTAATTTATTTTTTGTGTTAATAAAGACAATTTATGCACTGCACCTGATTATATAATTCACTATTCATTTTTACTGATATTTAGACATTTTATTGATAACATGCTGTTGTTGATACAATAAATTTATCTCTATTAATAACTGCATTTGATATGAACCAATTATTACCATCATAAGGACATTAGTTAAATTTGTATGTATTTTTGGGCTCAAGCCATGTCGTCCTGATGGAAGTTCCTTAAAGGCAGCTTCCTAGGGTATATTACAACTACGGCGATATTCCCAGAGAATTTACCTTCAGGTACCCAGAATTCTAACTCCTGGAGCGAGTATCCCTAAAAAAGACCTTAGGGATATCGTAAATATCAGTGGACGTATTCTTGACACGCCTCATAGCAATCTATACCCCGAATAGAGTTAACACTTCGTAGGGGTAAAATGGCAAGAAAACGAAAACGATAAGAAAGGGGGGAGCCGTTCATAAGGCATCCCTCCTCCCCGTTTCGAAAGCGTGCCCTGCGCCGCTCACGGCGCCATCTGTATTCGTTTTTGCGTAGCTCTACGACTCGGTGTGTTTTTCCCTGTTTACTACCCAATCTTGGAATTTTCTCGTTTAATAATGCTTTCTCCAACTTCTTCTGCCTCGGATAAGTTGAGTATTATTTCTTTTATGTATAAATGTAGGCTCTTGGTTAAAATTAAAGTAATTAAAAGAGTTATCTTTGATACAAGAGCTGTTGCCTGCTGGAGGCATCATGGATGCTGTCGCTTGCTAGAATAGGATTTATTTGTTAGCAAGAGCGACGTTCCCAGCCCCCTTTGCGCTTAAATATTAGCTACTTAGCTTAATTAGGAATTCTGTTATGATGCGATAGTAGTGTGCCTGGCGAAATTTGCCAAGGCTACCAACACTAGTCTTCGTAGGCTAGTTGTTGGCCTATGTACTTCCTGCATGATAATTAGTCTTCCAAATGTGAATTTATTGCTTTAAGCGTTAGGCAACGTTATACATATAAGTCCTTTTCGAGTACCTTCCAAGATAGTATTGGTGTGAGTTTCGGTGAATTAGGTAATCGATTCTCTTAGTGCCTAGGCTAGGTTGTCTTAGGTCATTATAATATTATCTGTTCCCCGTTTGCTCCCTTCTCTTCGGGGAAGGGGCAAACCCTTTCCCTCTGTTTAAGCCTTAGGCTTAACTCTAGTGGTTTATTTGAATTAATCTTCAAATATATCTATGCTGGAGTAGTACTGTACCTTCCCGTTCCAACTGTATTGGTTCAGAAGGGGACAGTACAACAGTGTTTAGTCTGAGCCCGGTTTGTCTGGCATGGGGCAGAGTCTCCCTTGCTGATTGACTCGGGCATTAAGGGTTACCCCCTTAGTCCACCTTGTTGGGTTCCAGTAGTGATCCCTTTACTCGGTGACTCATCAGACTGTCCTATTGCCGTTCCGGTCTCGGGATATGTTCCCTTTTCTGGAAAGGCAATTCCTTCCTTGCCGTGGTTCGTGGGAGGCAGCCAGTAGTGCCGGCCTCCCTCTCGGGTCTTTCTCTAACTGAGATGAACTGTCTTAGTTGGGAATGACCCTTAACCAAGGTAAGGTTGGATAGGACCCTCTGTCCTTCCCTTCTCTTTTTCCGTTCCTTGTGTCAGTCGTCTGCATCCTTGCCTAGCCTAGGTTGGGATGAGGAACTGACGTGGTCTCCTGTCGGCCGGCAAAGTGTGCCGACCTGCAGAGACCATTACTTTGAGTGCTGCCCGGTCCTTTCTTGGTCCCTCTATCGCTGCCGTCTGAAGATTCAGTAGGCAGCGGTTAGGAAGCTTGACTTAGTGTCTCCCCTTCCTTTCGGCACTCTTTCGGGTGCCGGCCCAGAGACTTATAGTCTCTTAACCCGGCACTCATTCTATTGTCTTAGTATGTGTTGTCCTTGCCGTCTGCCGGCCTACAGGCCGGCCGTCGGTGGGGAGGGGTGTTCTCCAGTTCTCTTGCTGTCGGTCGGCGTTGGGTGTATACCTTTGCCGGCCGGTCTCTTGCTCATCTGCCGGCCACTACAAGTGGGGCCGGCAGCCGAGCGCTGCCTAGTGTGGGGGCCAGCCGGCAGGGTTTGTTTACTGCTGCCGGCCGGCCCGCGACACTGCCCAGTCAGCCGGCCACTAAGAATGATGGCCGGCAACGCAGTGCAAACCGGGTGGCTACGGTCCGGCAACCACTGCCGGCCGGTTCAGGCATGGGATCTGGAGTTCTCCCCAATAAAGGTGATCTGATGTTGTGTACTTGAGATCTACCTTTCGAAAACAAGGGGGGGGGGTGCTGAGCGGCAATAGCCGGCTGGCACACCACCCTCAGGTACTGTATCAGTCCTCTCTTGGTGGTATATTCAACCAAGGGAGTTCATGATGTAGTAGGTTACAACACTGTCTTTTCTATCTTACTTGTGTTACTGGTATAATCACCTGGTGTCGCCTTACAAGGATAAAAGATAATTCTTTTATTCCTGGCCAGAATGGTAATATTTTACCTTAGGTGTGAGCTACACCTAATTTCCTTTGGAAATACGTTCTCTGGTTATTCTAGTAAAGACTAACTATGTGACTTGGCTGGTGGGCTTCCACAGGTGTTTGTGTGGGTTTCACAAGTAGGTGTCTTTCCCTTATTCTTGTTGAATACTCATTTGTTACATGTGAATTAAAATTCACTTGATATTCATGGAAATTTTTCTTCTTTTACAGGAGGAGCATCCGAAGTGTGATAGTGTCTTCTGCAATGTCCGCAGTAAGAACTTTTGCGGACATGCCTCGTGTAGGAGGCACGCGGCTTGTGCAGCCTCCAATGATGACCATCGTTACTGGGATCCGCAGGTATGTGCTGTATGTACTAACCTGCTATCAGAGGCTTTTGAATCCCCTAGGTCGGCGGAGTCAAGAGATGCAGCGAGGGAGAGGCTTCGCGTATGGGTAAGGGGTTTTCAGAAAAACACCACTGGACCTTATCTTCCTAACGAGAAGATGAGGGCATACCTTTTTCCCAAGGCTTCCCCTGATGCTGTTGTTCCCCAGCCTCGGCCGGAGATCCCTCTGATCCAGATTCCAGTGGAGGAGGATGTCGCTGACGCCTTGCAGGACATCCAGTTGGACGACAAGATGTCCGACTTGTCCGATCGTGCGGAGCAGGATCTCCTCGCAGAGGGCGAGGAGCAGGATCGAGATCCTATTGCCGTGGAGGAAGAGGTTCCCGTATCATCAGACGTGCCGGTTCAGGTCCCTGAACCTATCCCCTCTACCTCGTCCGCTCTTCCAGCAGAGCTTGGACAGGCTCTCTCTTCCATCGTTGGTATGATCCAACAGATGCAGAGGGAGAATAATCAGAAGGCCGCTACTTTGGAGCTCCAGATGCAGAAGATCACAGCATCACGTGGACCTCCAAAGAAGCTCAACGTTAAGGACCTTCCTCTGTGCTCGGATGCCAACCCGTGGAGATATGCCGAGCACATGCCGATGACGATTGGGAAGATCGTCATGTCGGAGAAACTGGGTTCAGTTCCCCTTGAGGAGGTGGAATTCTGGCCCAGTAGAGGGGCCTACCCGGACTGCTATGTCCGTTTGAAGAAGGAGCCGGCTTCGAAGGAGGAGACGGAACCAAAGGAGGTGATTATCCTGGATCACTCCAAGGCTCAAGCCACTTTGACAGCTGCTTTAAAGGAGAGGGGGTTCTCAAACTCAAAGGTTGCCGCCTTGAGTAAGAAGCACCCCTCCTTTGTATCCTCCCCGGCTAGGGCCTTCCCCTTTATGCAAAAGGGGTTTGCGGCCGTCATCAAGGCGGTTGAAGCGGGCAAGCCGTGCCCGTCTTTGGAGGAATGTAAACCTCTATCGCTGGCATTGCCAATGGATAATAAGGACTGGAAGGAGGTGCACCTTACTTTCTCGGTTGGGAAGTTGGACGCCGACATTGCAGGACAGCAGTTCGGCGAAAACCTTCCCAAGTTGTCGGAATTCCTTCTACGGAGGGAATTAGACACAAAGGAGCGCCTGGCAGCCTCGATGTCTCTCCAGACCAACATGGAGACGATGGCTAGCGACCCCAAGATGCCAGAGATGTTCATGGTTATGGCCAAAATCCATCTGGCCACAGTAACCAAGGACCTCTATTGCTTTGTTAAAGCAAGGAGGGCCTGTAGGGAGTTTGTGTTCGCCTCGGCCACAGTGAGGCACGAACCCAAGAGGCTAATTTCATCCAACATCTGGGGTAAAGATCTCTTTCCCAAGGACGTGGTCAAAGAGATCGTGGACAAGGCAGCCACTGAGAACCGCAATCTTCTCCTGAAGTGGGATCTGTCCCTTAAGAGGAAGTCTTCTCCGGATGAGGGCCCTCAGCCGAAAGGAAAGGCGAAGAAGTCAAGGTTTTCCTCCCGTCCAGCCAAGTCCTTCAAACAGCAAAGACAACAGCAGCAACAGCCAGCTTTGCCTCCGGTTCCACAACTGGTAGCCCAGACCCCGACCACCTTCCAATGGGTTCCCCAAGCCATGTCATCAGCTTCCCCGGCATTCAATCCCGTGTTCGAGGGACAGTCGACCACGTTTCGTGCAAGGCCCAGAGGAGCAGCTAGAGGGTCATCAAGACGCCCCTCTAGGGGACGAGGATTCAGAGGTGGTCGCGGCCAGGGAGGCAAGACTGCAGGACAGTCAAAGTGAAGTGTCGCCGGTAGGTGGGAGACTTCAGTATTTCCGGGATCGCTGGACCTTCGATCCCTGGGCCCACAGCCTTCTCAAAAATGGACTGGGTTGGAGTTGGTACAGTACTCCGCCCCAGTGCCCTCAATTTTTCCAACACTCCACCCCCGTTTTGGAGGAGTACACCCAAGATCTGTTGGAGAAAAAGGTGATCAGGAGGGTAAAGTCCATCAAGTTCCAAGGGAGGCTGTTTTGTGTTCCCAAGAAAGACTCGGGGAAACTCAGAGTCATTCTGGACTTGTCACCACTCAACAAGTTCATAGTGAACCACAAGTTCAAGATGTTAACGTTACAACACATAAGGGCCTTACTGCCCAAGAGGGCATATACCGTCTCCATCGACTTGTCAGACGCATATTGGCACGTTCCAATAAGTCGTCGTCTCTCCCCCTACCTAGGATTCAAGCTACAACAAAAACTTTACGCTTTCAGGGCGATGCCCTTCGGACTAAACATAGCCCCAAGGATCTTTACGAAGCTTGCGAACGCAGCTCTCAAACAGTTACGCCTAAAAGGGTTCCAGGTAGTAGCCTACCTGGACGATTGGTTGGTGTGGGCAGCATCCAGAGCAGAATGCTTGCAAGCTTCCCTACAAGTGATTCAGTTCCTGGAATATCTAGGCTTCATGATCAACAGAAAGAAGTCTCGTCTTTCTCCAGCTCAGAGGTTCCAGTGGTTGGGAATTCACTGGGATTTAGTGTCACACCGTCTTTCCATCCCGATGTCAAAGAGGAAGGAAATAGCAGGGTCTGTCAGGAGACTTCTAGGTTCCGAGAGGATATCAAGACGCGAACAAGAGAGGGTTTTGGGCTCTCTTCAGTTTGCATCAGTAACAGACCCAGTGCTAAGAGCACAACTAAAAGATGCAGCGGGAGTATGGAGAACCTTTGCATCGAAAGAGCGAAGGGACTTGAAGAGACCAGACCCACTTCGACTACGTTCTCTTCTCAGACCGTGGTCTCAAGCCAGTCGTCTAAAGAGGTCTCTACCTCTTCAGCCACCCCCCCCCCCGTCAGTGACAATCCACACAGACGCCTCAAAGGTAGGGTGGGGGGGTCACTCCCATCGGAAAAAAGTGCAAGGAATCTGGTCCAAGCTATTTGGGACCTTTCACATAAACTTTCTAGAAGCTATGGCAGTACTTCTTACCCTGAAGAAAGTATCCCCACGTCACTCGATCCACGTAAGGTTGGTACTGGACAGCGAGGTGGTTGTGAAATGTCTGAATCGGCGGGGATCGAGATCCCCACCTCTCAACCAGGTAATGTTAGCCATATTCCGACTGGCGGAGAAGAAGAAATGGCACCTGTCAGCAGTTCACCTTCAAGGAGTCCGGAATGTGACCGCGGACGCTCTATCCAGGGTAACACCGATAGAGACAGAATGGTCCCTAGACGCAGGATCATTCTCTTTCATCTTGAGACAAGTCCCAGAACTGCAGATAGACCTCTTCGCGACGAAGGACAACAAGAAGCTGCCGAAATATGTGTCCCCATATGTGGACCCCTCGGCAGAAGCAATAGATGCGATGTCCCTCGATTGGAACAGATGGTCCAGGATCTACCTGTTTCCCCCTCACAATCTGATGTTGAGGGTCCTCAACAAACTGAGATCCTTCAAGGGAGTAGCAGCAATAGTGGCCCACAAGTGGCCGAACAGTGTATGGTTCCCTCTGGCTCTGGAACTACGACTGAGGTTTCTACCACTCCCGGACCCAGTTCTGTCCCAGCAAGTCCAGAAGTCGACTGTCTTCGCTTCATTACAGAAAACCCGAACCCTGCAGCTCATGATTTTCTCTCCCTAGCGGTGAAGAAACGGTTCGGAATCTCGAAAGATAGTATCGACTTCCTGGAAGAATACAAGTGTAAGTCTACTAGGAGGCAGTACGAATCTGCATGGAAGAAATGGGTAGCCTTTGTCAAAGATAAGAACCCGCACGAGATCTCTACGGAGTTCTGCCTATCCTTCTTCATTCACCTCCACGGACAGGGGCTGGCGGCGAACACAATTTCTACATGTAAGTCAGCTCTAACAAGACCCATTCTATATGCCTTCCAGGTAGACCTCGCTAACGAGATGTTTAATAAGATCCCAAAGGCCTGTGCTAGGCTTAGACCATCAGCTCCTCCAAAGCCTATTTCATGGTCATTAGACAAAGTCCTTCATTTTGCCTCATTACTAGATAATGAGGAATGTGCGTTGAAGGACCTGACTCAAAAAGTGATCTTCCTTTTTGCCCTTGCTTCTGGGGCCAGAGTTAGTGAGATTGTGGCCCTCTCGAGAGAGGAGGGCCGAGTTCAGTTCCTGGATGGGGGAGAACTGAACCTGTTTCCGGACCCTACGTTTCTCGCTAAGAACGAGTTGCCCACCAACAGGTGGGGTCCCTGGAGAATCTGCCCTCTGAAAGAAGATGCATCTCTATGTCCCGTAGAATGCCTTAAGGTCTATCTTCGTAGAACTTCAGACTTCCATGGGGGCCAACTATTCAGAGGAGAAACATCGGGCTCGAATTTATCTTTAAATCAACTTAGGGCGAAAATTACATATTTTATTCGCAGAGCGGATCCTGACAGTTCACCCGCAGGTCATGATCCGAGGAAAGTTGCTTCATCATTAAACTTCTTTAACTTTATGGATTTTGAACACCTTCGTTCATACACTGGCTGGAAGTCTTCCAGGGTATTCTTTCGCCACTATGCTAAGCAAGTGGAGCAGCTAAAGAGGTCTGTGGTAGCAGTTGGTTGCGTCGTTAACCCTGCTGTTTAACTCTGCGAGGAACAGCGGAATCATTTGGGACTTGGATTCTTGGGTGAATAGTTAGTTATATATGTTGATATAACTGGTAGTGTAGGCTCTCAGAGCCCACAGTGACTGTTCCAACGTTATGGTGATGGTAACACAAGTACAGACAGGTGTGCCAAGCGTTTGCCAACGCTATTGTCAGCGAAGTAGTAACATGGACGTTAAGTTTGATACCGGGGTATGTGTAAGTGACACATATGTTTTCTTTCAGATAATCATTCATCCATGCACTACAGTACTTGTGAAAATTGTTGGTCATCCACCTAGCATATGTACATATTTATGGTGACCATGTCTATTTATTGTTTCTCAATAAACTTGTTCTCGGGAACCTTGCGTCTCCTTCACCTATATTTTTGATTTCATATTGTTTTTTGAGCATTTAGCCTATGTATATTAATCGGGGATATCTATAATAGCCTATCCCTTAATGCAAAGCCTGGATTATACCGGTTTATACTTTCCTTAGCAATAAGGACTCCACCCCTTTCTGAGGATGGTGGTAGCAGCAAGTTTAATCCTACGCAGATATAACCTTTTGTCTAATTTTACTTCGACCAGGGTGCTGGTCGGGACTTTTTCTTTTGGATACTGTAGTCCCGTAAGACTTCGCTTCATATAGAGTGAGACCACTATATGGTACTGGCTGGCGAGTGATTCATACATAGGTATATGTACTCTTCGTTCGTTTCTAGAGTCTAGTAGGACTCCTCCCTGTAGGGGGCAGGAAGCACTCTCATGGCTTATGATTAGTGAAAAGATGTATAACGGTAACATCTTAGGTCTGTCAGTCGAGTTGACTAAGAAACATTCTTGAGGAGTACGGCACGTATTGAGAATCCACAGATACAGTAATGCTCTGGTATACTTCCATCAGGACGACATGGCTTGAGCCCAAAAAACGGATTTTGAGCGAAGCGAAAAATCTATTTTTGGGTAAGATAGCCATGTCGTCCTGATGGACCCGCCCTGCTCCTTTTCAAAAATAAATAAGAGTGAAAAGGATAGTAGGACCCCTCCCTACATACAGTATCTGTAGCACCTCGTGTATCGCTACAAGGAATACAGATGGCGCCGTGAGCGGCGCAGGGCACGCTTTCGAAACGGGGAGGAGGGATGCCTTATGAACGGCTCCCCCCTTTCTTATCGTTTTCGTTTTCTTGCCATTTTACCCCTACGAAGTGTTAACTCTATTCGGGGTATAGATTGCTATGAGGCGTGTCAAGAATACGTCCACTGATATTTACGATATCCCTAAGGTCTTTTTTAGGGATACTCGCTCCAGGAGTTAGAATTCTGGGTACCTGAAGGTAAATTCTCTGGGAATATCGCCGTAGTTGTAATATACCCTAGGAAGCTGCCTTTAAGGAACTTCCATCAGGACGACATGGCTATCTTACCCAAAAATAGATTTTTCGCTTCGCTCAAAATCCGTTATATGGTAAGGAGAGAGAGGGGGGGGGGGATTCTTCACGTGTACATGTCTTCCTTGTTTCCTTGTTGCTTCTGATCAACAGATCTGAGTTGATGTCACAGAGAAATGTGACGTTACTGCAACAGACAATGTCGCAACGTGATGGTGAAATGATGATGACCTTTTAGATGTGTTTGCTGAGAGAGGAGAAGTCCCGCTTCATTGTTAGTGTCAGTGGAGGATGGTACTCTCTCTCTCTCTCTCTCTCTCTCTCTCTCTCTCTCTCTCTCTCTCTCTCTCTCTCTCTCTCTCTCTCTAAATGTTATTCCATATTGATTTTAATAAATTACAGGGACACTAGAAATATAAAACAACCTAAGTAAGAAGATCCGATTTTCCTCTCACAGAAAAACATTCCTGGTCTAAACTAATAAACTTCCACATTAAATCTCTAAAATTATGAATCACTTATTTTCTCCAATGATAGCTTTGGGCTGAGGTACCGGTGCCAATGCCACGCTGGCTATGAAGGTGATGGTACCTTCTGTAATCCCAGAATATACGTTCAAAGAACATATTTTCTAGCTGCTCTATTACACACTCACTAGTTTGCATACACAACCGGCACCATGTAGCAAATTGCAATGGACTGAATTATATGACTGTCAGGTAATGGTACCGGCAAAAGTCCATTATATCCATCTCTATCTGATACCACACCTTGACGTCAACTCATGCTTCCTTTACTTTATTTCACCGTTGCAGGGTAGATGGATTTAAACACTTCACTACCATTTACAACATCGTGAACTTGACGACGGACAACTGTAGCATTTTGTCTCCTTGCAAAATACAGGGTTCACTGCAACCCCGTGTGCCCTATCTCCTCGTACACCCATCTTACCAAATTCTACATTGTATTTCCCACAACCGCACATAGCTCTGGCTTTCTCATTCAGCTCTTTGGTACGTGAGTCAAAGAGTAAGCCTCGTTCTTATAAGAAGGGACCAGTGATATGGATATTCATAACTTGTTCTCTTTTACTAAAGCTGTCATTATTGCAACCCTTTGCTGAAATAATATCTTGTTAGCTGCCTTTGATTTAAATCGGCTCTCTCCTGTCAATCTCTCTAATATCCACTGATGCACAGTTGCAGAGTCCAATCTTTTTTCCAGTTCCTTTACTTCCCATACTAGCACAAATTTCATTCCATTTATTAACCCATCCAACTCGGCCCTATCAATATGCCTGGCTTCTTCCTTTCTAATCCAGCATGCATCTTCTAGCATATATCCACCGATCTCTACCACAGCGCCCACGGCCAATGAACTTGCATCAACCCAGAGTGTCGCTGACCTTTTACTAGATTCCCATCTACTTCTTGCAGGATCACTTGTCCTCACAGCCGCTATTGTATCGCAGACAGACTGTAGGTCACTATATTATACCCACATGGTCTGATTCGTTTTTTGTTTGATAAACTCCGCGCTTACTCGCAGCCATCCACACACAGGGTGATGACTAACTAGTTTCTCACACAAAGAAAACATATCGCGATGTGTCACTTGCTCGGATACCTTTGGCACATTACCATTCCTACCTCACAACAACTTGCAATTCTCTCCCCACACCTGCAGTCCAAATGCTCACATGCATTCCTGCATTTTTTTAAGCTACTTAGATAAAAACCCATATTTCTCCAAATGAATAATTATATATTTCACTACTACCGTATCCTCACGAACTAGTACATAATCTAAATATGTGGACATAGTATCGTCACGCACTACTACGTTTTGCTCCAACACTTTATAAATCACCACTTACATCACTAGTGGGGCAACATTTATGTCAAATCTAACTCTTCAAAGGCAATACTGCTTACCTTCAAACATAACTGACTGGAATGGCCATTATCTCTCCTCCAATCGTATTTGAAAATAAACCCTGGCAAGTAGCTTGGTTGCGTATACATACTGATCTCTTGTATGGGCATCAATGTAAGTATTAACTTTACGAAAGTCCACCACCAACCTCACCTTAACCTAACTAGGCTGGATAACTGTCATAAACGGAATTAAGCCTTTAGCAGGGCCATTCTAACCCTTATCATACGACTGCAGCCAGCTTCACTATATCCACTCCTGCATTTCTTCCTCATATCACTGTTGTGCCTCATGTAGGACTTCATATTCACATCTCATATTCTTCAGCAGTACCAGCTCTTCATCGCCTCTCTATTTCCAGGCCATCGTCCAATACTTAGCCAAAGTATCAAACACGGTGCTAAAGTCTTGGTCATCCACTTGGAGCCCATCACTGCTATAGGTACTCAAACACAGGCCTGCTACTGTTGCATTCATTCCAGGCTGTACTCAAAATATTACTGCTTCCCAATTCATAGCCATCACTCCTTTCATTTTCTTTATTGCATCTATACACAAGATACTCTTAAACCAAAACAACTTCGTAGTTGATACGTTGGCATGTACTTTCACCTCATCGTTGCCCTTTACTGCCACACATACCTTGACAGTCACTTGAGTCTTCTAGATATCTCCAATTTCCGTCATGACATCGTTCTTTCGATGCCTCCTCTCAAATCTAACTGCATTAACGATCACTCGTGTGCATCCAATATCCATCATCACTTAAAAAAATCTTTCAATTCACTTTCAGGTTTTTTCATGATAGAGCGCCTATAGTCTCCAAAGAAAGCGAGCTGGAGCTGAAGCTAACTTTCATTACCTGTTTCCCATCCGCTTTGTAGCATTCCTCTCAGGGTACTCCGTTGCAAAATGTCCCACTTTTCCATAATTGAAGCACTTGATTTCTTGTTTCTCTTTTATAGTGACTATACAGTGCCTGGTGAGATGGTTTGACCCTCAACATGCGTAACAACCTTGTTGACTGCTGTGCGGTCCAATCTTGGTCCAAGTCTTTACCGAAACTGTAGCTGCACCTACCTCTGCTTGTAATAGTGATCCACTCGCACCCTTGCATTCCTCACCAATTGTCACCACACTACACGCCATACCAACACCCTCATCCAGTAACACAGACCATGCTCTCTTTAGTATACTCTTAAGCTTTCAGTCTTCAAGGTTGGCTACTGCACGTAGCATTTGCCTTGCGCCTTTTGGTAACCCTATCACATCTCACATGCCAAAGTCTTCTCAGACACTCCTCCAATGTGTTATACATAGCATGGGCAAATTTGCGGAAAACACATCAGGGCTCTCACCTGATATCATCTTATGGTTCACAAACTTCTCGTGTGAAGCGAAGGAGTTCCCTGCAAAGGCGGCCTTTATAGTCTTTTCAATATCACTTAACTTACTCCGTTTATCCTTGGGTAGTTGTTGGTACACTGGAAATGCACTCCCTGTTAGTCTCAATGGCACCACATTAGCAACTTCCATGACATTCTGAAGTTCACACACCAGGGTCACTTTCTCCAACAACCCTGAGATATCACCCTCACTAGATTACTCAGGTATCGGCTTCAACACAGTGGCCATGATGTCTCCCATTCTGCTTGTTTATAAAGGTCTTACTTGTCCAAGGCCTGTCCATTCCTTCACCAGCTGAACCCCACTCGTAGCCATATGGTACAATCCTTACCGACTGGCTCCTCACTCCCTTATCCGTTAGTATCACCACTACCGACGTCAGTTTCTCAATGTTCTCCTCTTGTATAACTAAATTTTTCACAAGTTTTCCTTTCATGCACTTTTTACTGTATCACTGTAAATTTTCAATTCTGTCTTTACTCCACTCGTGTGCATTGTCCTCTTCCTTTTATCAATCCTTTTGCCATACGGCATCCCCTCATGTTTCTGCGCAGGTACAATGGTTCCTTTGAGGAATGTATAGATTAAGGATGTGACGACGATCAAGACGACTGGACGCAAATTCAACTTCAAAGAAATAACAACGCACTGAATTATATCACAGAACGAGAGGATAATTTAGATCTAGACGTCATCAGTGAATGTACCAAAGCAAAAGAAGCGCGGGACATTTTAAGCGATATCCACATGAAAATGGAAACATTTCCAATTGTTGATGTGCTTGAAGAAATGTGTAGATGAAGTAAAATTGAAGGAATGTTTATGAGTGTATATATAGTATATGCAATCAGAATGGCCAGAGATGAAAATGCAGTTTTAGCGGACGAATTGTCTCATTTCCAGATTCTATGATATAAAGGCAATTGTTGCAGTAATTGAAAACTGAATAAAGGGAATTTACTTTTGAACGTGTCATAAATAAAAAAATAAGATTCCAAATTAATATGGAACATGGATTCTGGTGCTAGTGATCAGATGAAATCTCATAAAGACAGACTTGCTGATTTTGACAGCAGCATCACAGGTAATGCAAAGTGGAAAAATGGAAATATATTTGTTTTTAGTTCTATATAGAAGAAAACTTATTATGAAAATGATATACCAGTATGGTGTATATGAGTTAAAATTACGAGAGGTGTACTATACCCAAAAGTAGATAGAAACCTGATGTGTGAAAGAAAATTTTATGGAAAAAGTTTTAAGTTAGTTACATACAAAGGTGTCAACAATGTGAAAAACATAAAGTAATTATGTCAAATGGGATACTGAAATGAGGCAGCATATATGTATCAAATCCCAGATAGTTTTGCAACGTAATAAAAGAAAATTTAAAAAGGAAGACATAGAAGTCCCAGAAAATAGAGAGACAATTAATTTATGGCACAGAAGGTTTGTATATGTACTATACATACCCAGAGTTTGTGAAGCGAAAGGAAAGCTTGAATACTGCAAACAATGCATGGAAGGTAAGTCCAAAAATAACCCAATGCATGCAAGTGAATAAGAAAAATAGTACCTAATGATTTTTGTTAGATTCCTGAACCATCATCATATGCAAGTGAAAGCCAATATTTTACCATCTTTTTAGACGACAATTCATGTTACAATGAAAATGCTATAATGAAGAAGAAAAGGGAAACAATGGAGAAATTGGAGGGATACATATCCAAAGCTGAAAGGAAACACAACAGAATATTACCGTATTTCCACGCTGATAATAGGGGAGAGTGTGTCAGCAAGGAATTCTGGGTTTTTCTTACAAAGAAGGGAATAGAGAGACGGCTGACAACTTCATTCTTTCCTCAGCAAAAAGGAAAAGCTGAATGCCTAAACCTTCTTGGAGGGTGGCGGCCAAAGGATCAGGTACCAAAGAGGAGCCGGAAGGAAGCAGTTGAGGAGTGAGCCTCTGTGCCCACTGACACCTGCATGAGGAGGAGGTAGGAAGTTGGAGAGCAGTAAGACTCGGTGAGAAGGGACTGAGTGAGGAGTGGAAGGTGTTTAAAAGAAGTTGAAAACACTGGGGTCGAAGCCCCATTATTGAGACTTAGTCATCGGCCAGTTCAGAGAGCATGCCCCCAGGGAGGTATTGGCTCGAGCTCAGTACAAGAGACTCCGAAGTTTTCAATTGAGGAAGAGAGTGGTCCATAGCTTTTCTTATAATACGAGGGGATAAGCCCCGTTTTGACTAGGCCCATGAGCCAGTCCTCAGAAAAGTGGGCCCCAGGGGATGCTTTCTGAACTCATGAACATAGCAGAGTGAGGTTACCATGATTAGGAACAATTTCAAGTAATTCTTCTTATATGATGGTCCATTTGTATATTTTTGGACATTAGGACTACTCATAACTATGTATGGCTTAATTGAGGGATCAAGGATAGTTACCAGGCTTGGTGTCCGGCAGTGCATTCCCAGAAGGGAGAAATGGAGCAATTATAGTTCAAAGAGAAAAGATTGACAGTACTAAAGACCCAGTGAGGGCAAGAGACGGGGTGTGGAGTTGGAGGTTATTAGTGGTTATTAGTCCCCGGCTAGCTTAAAGTAGAGTTACAGGACAGACGAGAACCCTGTAAGGCAGAGGGACTGGCTTGCATGAGAAAGACAGCAACATGAGTGAGAGGGAGAAGGACCTCGTTCATCTAACCAGGTGAGCATGTGGGTTAGTAAGGGGGAAGGATTGATGTGGGTTAAAGGAGCAATTTGATAGGATGGGAGAGATACCGCTATCAAGCAGCATGTAGAGTGTGCAGTGTAGGAATCAAACGAGCTAGTGGTGTGGAGAAGGATGGGAAAGGGTGTGTAAGTCCCAGTGTAATGTATTGACCTGGGTGGCGGATAGGAGCAAAGAAAAACTGAAAGTGTTTGTATGCTTTACAGTACGTACCTAGCTATAAGGACTGGAGTGAGCTGATGGCTTGGGTTGAGGGACTCCCTGAGCAGGAAGGTTTCGTGACACTGAAGCAGGAAATGTTCTGAGGTAAGCCCTGCAGGTTGATCACAGTATGAGCAGTTTCTATATCCTTTTGTCAATCAACTCCCAGGTGCACGGGTATCCTAGTCTGGGTCTGTGGGTTATGACAGAGATCAACCTGTGGGTGGTTTTAGGGAGGCACTGCTGAACAGAATTAGTAACATTTATATACCAAGTGGCTGACCGAGAGGAATGTAATTGGGCCTGCCTGATGGTGCTCAAAAGCCGATTGTGGCAATGGTCAATCATTGACTTCTTTAACTGCTGAAGGGAGGGCACAGGGGTTAACTTTTTGTGTCTACTGCAAGGACTCACCTGGCAAGTCTGTCAGCCGCTTCGTTATCTGGAATCCCAATATGATTAGGGATCCCAATGATAATTTAGTTACCCATTTTTAATTCTGGTAATGGGTATGGGCTAAGTGCTTTATTTTAGAAATGATTAGTGAGTTTTCTCTAATGTTAGGGTTCTTTAGAACTGCGCTTGAGCCCATTGAGTCGATGTGGATAGAGGTGTGACCCTAAACAATGGCAGAGTGTTCCAGGGCCTTCAGCATTGCCTCAAGCTCTGTTTGTAGGGTGGAAATGTTGTTTGAGAGTCTCCAACTGCCTGGGTACGCTAAGAAATATACAACAGCAACAGCAGCTGGGACAGTCCTGTCAACGGAGCCATATGTGAAGTAAACATTATTAGCAGGAGAATTCTGAATGGATGCAAGTTCAGCTCTGAAGGCTGTTCCATGGAAGCAGAGATCTTTAGAGAATGAGAGGGATGTGTAATTAAACTTTAAGTCTATTGATGACTTGACCCGCATCGGAACGGTTTGGAGGGCAGATTAAGATCAGCAGACAGGTGAATTAGGTGCCTGAGTTTATTTTGAAGAGGTCCTTTCCTGCCAGTTTTAAGGGTTTTGATGATGATAAGACTATATTGGATGTTGATCCTGTTCGCAGGACGGAGGAGGTGAACCTCAGACCTGAGCAGAGAGAGCTTGATCCACATGGTGGCTCCCAGGATGGTCCTCATTGTGTTGTATTTTACTACTTCCAATGACTTTGTTTGTTGGTGAGATAGAGGTAAGCACAGGGGTGGCATACTCCATAAGAGAGAATACAGCCTTGACATAGAGCAGTCAAAGAATTTGATGAGAGGCTCCCTGACTGAGGGAGGTAATTCTTCTGAGTGCTGAGATACAGGGTTTAGTTCAAAGTTTCAACATTTCTATCTGGGGACTGGCTTTGAGCCTAAAGCTGATATTTACTCCTAAATAGACATATTTATTTACCCACTTGATAGGTGCGCTTAGTAGTAGCCGGGGTGGAGGATATATAATCTTTACTTCCATGGCATTAGTTTTGTTAGGGTTGATTTTTAGACCAAGTTCCTTAACCTTATTAGGTACGATGTCACTGCCTATTTGTATTTTGTGATGCTTGTTGAAGACAGAGTGCAGGGTTACGATACATACATCATGAGAACATGAAATAAGTATTATGTATTTTTGGGCTCAAGCCATGTCATCCTGATGGAATCTTCCAATAGGCAGCTTTCTAAGGGATATTTGGCTACAGTGATACTCCCAGAGAATTGACCATAGGTCTCCAGAATTCTAACTCCTGGCACGAGTATCCTCAAAATTTTTTCTTAAGGATATTGCATAATATCAGGGGACCTATTTCTTGATACGATACATGGCAATCTTCACCCCGAATAGAGTTTTCGCTCTGAATGGAATAGTGGCAAAACTGAAGGGGAGTTGTCATCAAGGTTACCCAGCAGATCCTCTTCCCATACTACTAAAGGGTCCAATACGGCTACCCATTCCTTGTTTTATAGCGAATTGCTCACGGTGTACTCACGCTTGCTCTCAGTGTTTTATATCACTATTTACAAGGGTTTATCATGCATTCTCCAGCATCTTCCTCCTCCGGAAAGAAGAGTATTTCATCTTTCCTGTGTATAATTTTTAGCTCCCTTCTCACAGATAAAATAGCATTATTTAGATGTGTTTATCGGAGTGTAGCCAGTAACCGGAGGCACCATTTTGGACGTTGTCGTTCACCATACATGCCCTAATTAGTCAGTAAAGCGACGTTCCCGGTATTTAGCTTGAATGAATTATAGATATTTAGGCAAAATTATACTAGTGAAGATATGATCATGCACGTACATTTCCTCTTCCTTAAATGTAACGTTTTTATACATCAGAGTCTTGGTGATATAGCGTAGCCGAGATCTCACCCCGCGCTAGGCTAACCTGGCCTAAGCGCTTTAGTATACTTTCGTACATTATCCCCTTTCACACTAGCGTATAGTTTTATCAAGTCATCAGAGTATTCCGACTTTATGCCGACAACTCGGCTGCCGTGGGAGTAGTCACTCCCCTGTCGGCTTAGAGTTGCAGGCATAGGAATCCTAGCTACCCTAGCCCGCATCCGAAGTAGTAGTACAATATCGCCACCTTTTCCCTTACGGTCTAGAAGACAAGTCTTGTTTTGGGCAAGATCCCGGGCTAAAGAATAGATATTCTTCTGCCCCCTAGGACGGCACCGATATTTAAACGATGTTTCTGATTTGTGACTGGAAATTGCCGGCAATCTTGCCGCCTTCTCCCGAACCAACACACAAGACCCTTTCCCTGCCCCTCTCTGTCCTTTAGCGATAGCCTAGACATCGCATGTCTTTGGCCGGTGTCCTACAATCTCCCCGCTTGCCGGGTGGGCTATGGTGCCGGCCGGGCTCCTACATAGGCGGCTTGATAGCTGCTCTGACCTTCCCCCCGAGGACGCAAGGCTCCGGGAATTGTTGTGCCGGCCATGACGTCTGCCGGTGGGAGACCCTAAGGTTTTTGACTGTTCTTCAGTCCTCCCTAAGATTGCCATCCACATCCCTGGAATCGGCAGTGGCCGTCAACAAATCTTGTGGCTGGGTGAAAGCTAGAATGATTCATTCGCCCCTTCCATTTGAATCCTCATTCTGGAAGAAGGCAGTAGGGCCAGTACTACCTGCATCCTTATTTATTGTACTAAACTATAATAAGGTAGCCCTTCTGTCCATGCTTTCTCTCTTTCTGGCGGCTAGTGCCGTCAGGTACTAGCCTAGCCGGCAACATGCCGGCTGGACCGGTGCCGCCAGGTACTAGCCTAGCCGGCAACATGCTGGCTTAACTACAGTATATGGTTTTACAGTAGCCAGTATTTCTGCAGTATAGTACATACTACAGGCAGAAAACTATAGTATGTATTATACAGTAGTTTATATTTTCCAACATACTCTGTGTATCCTTTCACAGTCTATTGTTGAGACCAATATAATATTGAACTGAGGTATTCCTTCAATACCCTGATGAGCCTTAGTCATCAGATCATATAATTACCTACAATATTAATGCTCTTTTATGAATGGGTTAGGGCTAGTATACACTAATTCTAACTCTAGAAGTTAGAACCCTTCCACTCTAGTTTTCTCCTAATAAGGAGATTCTGAATATTAATATTAAGGAAGGTCACAACAACTGGCTGGACAGGAGACACAAGTATGTGTCTTTCCTATTTTCTTTCTAGCTCACTATCATAAACTATAATGGTTAAGATAATACCATATTTTCTTGCATGAAAACATATTAATTTATCAAGTTCGATAAATTATCGCATACTCAATTCAATTTCCTTTCTTTACAGGAGGACCAAAAGCTGAGATGTGAGGTGATGTACTGTAACCACAAAAATAGGAACTTTTGTGGTCACACTATGTGCAGGTCTCATGCCGCCTGCGTAGTGACAACCGAAACCTTGAGGTATTGGGACCTCAAGGACTGTAACGTCTGCTCGGCCTTGGTGACCGAGGGATTCGTCGACCCCAAATCGGCGGAGTCGAGGGATGCAGCACATGAAAAGCTTTGAAAATGGGTATGAGGGTTCCAAAAGAACTCTCCTGGACTGGACCTCCCCAACGATATGATGAGAAGCTTGCTGTTCCTAAGGCCAGAGCTGATGCTGTCGTACCACAGGCACCATCCAGGCCTCCCTGTGTCCATATCGCAGTTGAGGCTGATGTCAATGAAGTCTTACAAAGTATGGACATCCACCAGGAGGAAAGGATGTCTGAATTGTCCACAGACACGGAGAAGGATCTTCTTCGAGACGACCCTGAAGAAGAACCAATTCTACCACCCGGAGGATATGAGGACCATGACTCGACAGAAGCGGAGAAACCCCTTCTGCCTGTGGCGGCAGTCGAGCCGACACCGTCTACATCTTGGGCTCCTACCCCTCCATTAGACTCAATGGGTCATGCAGTCTTGCCCAACATTACCACGCTAATGGAAAATCTACGTAAGGAGAATGTAGACTTAGAACAATTATGATGAGAGAGTTCCATGAAGTGACTCGGATCGTCGTGTCCCGAGGGTCTTGCTAGTGACCCAGAGCGAAGGACCTGCCACCCTGCTCCGAGACCAGCTCCTGGAGGTATGCGGAGTTCATGCCAATTACTAACGGCAAACTCTACATCTCTGAGAAGTTGGGAGTCTTCCACCTGGACGATATTGAGTCTTGGCCTAATTTTGCGGCTTACCCGGAGTGCTTCATCCGGCTGAGGAGTGAGCCAGTGTCGAGAGATGAGACGGAACCAAAGGAGGTCTTGGTATTTGACCAATACAAGGCACAGGCTCTCTTGACAAGTAGCCTGAAGAAGGCAGGATACACTAACTCACGAGTTTTTGCACTGAGCAAGAAATACCCTACCTTTCTTGCTCCTTCTTCGAGAGCCTTCTCCTTCACGTCAAAAGCTCTTCCGAGTGTACTCAAGGCTGCTGATGCATGTAAACCATGCCCTACACTAGAGGAGTGTAGGCCTTTGTCTCTGGCCTTGCCTACAGATGATAAGGAATGGAAGGAGGTCCACCTAACCTTTTCAGTAGCGAAGCTTGACGCAGACATCGCAGGACAGTAGTTCAGCAAGAACATACCGAAGCTACCAGACTTTCTCTTGCGAAGGGAGCAAGAGACAAAGGAGAGGCTAGCCACCTCATTTTCCCTCCAGAACTGCATGGAGATGTGTGCAGGCAATGCCAGTACCCCATATATGAACACAGTCCTTGCCAAGATGCACATGGCCACCCTCGTCAAGGACCTGTATGCCTTCGTGAAGGCCATGACGGAATGTAGGAAGTTTGTGTTTGCCAACACAACGGTCAAACACGAATCCAGGAAGCTGATTACTTCCTGTATCTGGGGTAAGGACGTCTTCCCAAAGGAAGTGGTCCAAGAGGTAGTAGAGAAAGCTGCCACGGAGAATAGTAACCTTCTACAAAAGTGGGGCATCTCCTCAAAGAGGAAGTCTTCCCTGGATGCTAGTCCCCAGTCCAAGAGGAAGACAAAGAAGCCAGGACTACCTTTTTGGCCTGCTCAGCAACTTCCCACAGTCACCATGACCGCAATGCCCCACGTGGTCGCTCAACAACAGACCACCTTCCAAGTGGTGCCTCAACATCTGTTAGCCCAGTCACCAGCCTTCAACACAGGGTTTGAGAGACACACCACTACCTTTCGCCCGAAAGGAAAAGGATCTCAACAGGGCTCCTCAAGAAACCCCTCACGACACAGGGGAGGACGCAGTCAGGGTGGCAAACCCTCAGGACAATCTAAGCAATGAGATGCTCCAGGTAGGAGGGAAACTCCACCACTTTCGGGATTGTTGGACCTTCGATCCCTGGGCCCACAGCTCCATCAAAAATGGACTAGGATGGAAATGGAACAGATCTCCACCTTCATTTCCTCAGTTCCTCCAACACTCCACCCCCTTACTGGAATAATATACCTTAGAACTCTTGAACAAGAAGGTTATAAGGAAAGCAAAGTCCATCAAATTCCATGGAAGGCTGTTCTGTGTTCCCAAGAAGGACTCAGAAAAACTCAGAGTTTTTCTAGACTTATCGCCACTCAACAAATTCATCGAGAACAACAAGTTCAGGATGTTAACCCTTCAACACATCAGGACCCTGTTACCAAAAGGGGCGTACACAGTCTCAATAGACCTGGCAGATGCTTACTGGCACCTTCCAGTCAGCTGCCCCCTCTCCTCCTAGGTAGGATTCAAGTTACAGAAAACAAATTATGTCTTCAGAGCCATGCCCTTCGGACTAAACAAAGCCCCAAGGATCTTAACGAAACTTGCAGACACAGTCGTACAACACCTACGCCTAGAAGGCGTTCAGGTAGCCGCATACCTGGACGACTGGCTGGTGTGGGCAGCATCCAAGACTGCTTGTCTGCAAGCATCCAAGATTGTGATCCAGTTCCTGGAAGATCTGGGATTCAAGATCAACTACAAGAAGTCTCGACTCTCTCCAGCTCATGAGTTTCAATGACTGGGAATCCATTGGAACTTGAAGTCACACCGCCTCTCCATTCCACCAAAGAAGAGGAGAGCGATCACGGGTTCTGTCAAGAGACTACTGAAACCCTGCAGGATCTCAAGACGCCAACAGGAAAGAGTACTGGACTCTCTCCAGTTTGCAGCAGTAACAGACCCAGTGCTAGGAGCACAGCTGAGAGATGCGTCAGAGTCTGGAGAAGATACGCATCAAACACCCGAAGAGATATACAGAGACCGCCACCGACCTTACAACGATCACTTCTCGAGATGTGGTCGAAGGTCAAGAGCCTAACAAGGACCGTTCCCTTACAACCACCTAACCCATCGGTGACCATCCACACGGATGCCTCGACGGAAGGATGGGGAGGTCACTCCCATCAGAGGAATGCACAAAGGACCTTGTCATCCCTGTTCAAGACCTTTCACATCAATATTCTGGAGGCCATGGCAGTCCTCTTAATGTTGAAGAAGCTATCCCCTCACAGATCAGCCCACATCAGGCTGGTCTTGGACAGAAAAGTGATAGTGAGATGTCTGAACCGACAAGGCTCGAGATCGCCCCACATCAATCAAGTGATGTTAGCCATCTTCCGTTTAGCAAGAAAGAAGAGATGGCACTTATCGGCACTTCACCTACTGGGATTCCGCAATGTGACGGCGGACGCTCTATCCAGGCTAAATCCGATAGAGTTAGAATGGTCTCTAGACGCAGACTCATTGTCTTTCATCTTGGAAAAAGTTCAAGAACTGCAAATCGACCTGTTCACGATGAGCGACAACAAGAAACTACCTTGATAAGTAGCCCCATACGAGGACCCTCTGGCAGAGGCGATGGATGCAATGTCCCTCGATTAAAACATATGGACCCGGATCTACCTGTTCCCTCCAACGAATCTCCTGTTGAAGATCCTCAACAAGCTGAAATCCTTCAAGGGAACTACAGCAGTAGTGGCCCCCAAGTGGCCCAAGAGCAATTGGTTCCCTTTGGGGATGGAACTGAAGCTGAGGCTGGTCCCTCTACCGAACCTAGCTCTATCCCAATTGGTTCAGAAGTCGACTGTGTTCGCTTCAGCACAGAGAACCCAAAACCTTCATCTTATGATTTTCTCGCTTTAGCAGTCAAGAAAAGATTTGAGAACTCGAAAGACAGTATAGACTTTCTAGAAGAATACAAGTCAAAGTCAACCAGAAGACAATATGAATCGTATTGAAAGTAGGGGGTTGCTTTTGCTAAAGCTAAAAATCCGAAAGAAATCTCAATAGACTTCTGTGTCCTTCTTCATCCAACTTCATGAACAAGGCTTGGCTGCCACCAAGATAACTACATGTAAGTCAGCTTTGACTAGACCTCTTCTATATGCCTTCCAGGTGGACCTGGCGAACGAAATCTTCAAGATTTCGAAGGCATGTGCTAGACTTAAACCAGCACCTGCTCCGAAGCCCATTTCATGGTCTCTAGAAAAACTCATACACTATGTTCCAACCTTGAACAATGAAGATTGCTCTCTAAAGGATCTAACACAAGAAGTGATATTCCTGTTCGCTATAGCCTCAGGGGCTAGAGTTAGTTAAATAGTAGCCCTATTAAGAGACGAGGGCAATATTCAGTTCATAGAAGCAGGAGAACTGAATCGCTTTCCTGATCCTACATTTCGAGCCAAAATCGAGCTACCAACCAAAAGGTAGGGTCCCTGGAAAATCTGCCCTCTTAAGAAAGATGTCTCCCTATGTCCAGTAGAGTGTCTAAAGGTCTATCTTCGAAGAACTTCCGACTTCAGGGGAGGAAAGCTCTTCAAAGGCGAAACCTCAGGATCAAACTTATCCCTAAAACAACTGAGGGTGAAGCTCACCTACTTCATTCACATAGCGGATCCTGATAGTACAACCGCAGGTCATGATCAGAGAAAGATTGCTTCCTCAATGAACTTTTTTCAATATATGGACTTTGAGAGACTCCGCTCATACACTGGTTGGAAATCCTCCAGAGTCTTTTATAAACATTATGAGAAGCAAGTGCACGCCCTAAAACATTTTTTGGTGGCGGCAGGTAGTGTTGTGAAACCTGTCGTCTAGTGCTGCGATGAACAGTGAACTGTTGGGGACTTTCATTTTGGGTGAAAAGGTGTTGACACCTTGGAGTGCAATACGTTTTTATTAAGTGTCCCCCTGGTGAAACTAGGACTGTTCTTTATAGGTGTAGAATTATACCAATGACACCAGTGCCATATGTACACTTGTATGCAGTATTGATAATTATCCAAAATTCACAGTGAAATTATCTTAATCTTTTTTCAACTGATTTCGGGTGGCTAACGACTTTTCTTTCCTTTCAGGTAGAAAATATATTTATCTTTTATATGTTGGATGTATAATTCTTTTGCAAAATTTTAATAAACCAATTGTTACATTTAAGATGTCTACTCAAAAACATGTCTAACGTGTATTTGCGTCTTATTCGCCCAAAATGAAGTTAAATAAAATTAGACAGAGTTCTTTACTTATTTTCCTAAGTAAAGTATATGCTTATGGGTAGTTATATATATGAACAAAATAACTGAATCATATTTACATTTGTTCCTATATAGATACAAACTTTTCTGCTTCTACTCTCGAGGACGACCTTTTCCTGCAGCGGCCAAGAAGCCCTAACATTATTCCATGCTTAGAGGTTATGACGTATAAGCTGACCCAAGGTTTAGGCACTTATACAAATCCACAGATACAGTACTTTCAGGTAATTCTCTGGTAAACTTCCCCAGGACGACATGGGTTGAGCCCAAAAAACGGATTTTGAAACAAAGCAAAAAATCTATTTCTGGGTGAGATTGCCATGTCGTCCTGATGGACCCACCCTCCTTTTCTACAGAAAAGGATTGTAAAACAATCCTCACATGAAACTACTCTACTTGTAGCACCATGCTTAATTGCTACAAGGAATGGGTAGCCATATTGGACCCTGTAGTAGTACGGGAAAGGGATCCACTTGGTAACCATGATGACGGCTCCCCTTCAATTTTGCCACTCTTCCCCCTCAAAGCAAAAACTCTAATCTGGGGGAAGATTGTCATGTGTCGTATCAAGAAATATGTCCCCTGATAATATGCGATATCCTTAAGAAAAACTTTAAGGATACTCGCAACAGGAGTTAGAATTCTAGAGACCTATGGTCAATTTTCTGGGAATATCACTGTAGCCAAATATCCCTTAGAAAGCTGCTATAGGAAGCTTTCATCAGGATGACATGGCCATCTCACCACAAAATAGACTTTTCGCTCTTCTTCAAAATCCTTTTATTATGTCAAACTTAGAATACGGCCGCTTAAGTATGCAGGTAAGGACACGGCTTGTAGGTTAGGTGGGGGGAAAGTTTAGGTCCATTTTTAATCATCGCATGAGGAACTGGCCACTGATATACAAAGGCTCCACCCTAATATATTAGGCTCTAAGTAAATTGGTAACGTGTTTGTCTAGCATTCGCATGGCAGCAAGTCAATGAAAGCCTGGGACTGTGAGTTTAAGCAGATTACTGGCGAGGCCAATGTCGTGGTTGGATACCACACTGGTGGATTAGGTGTACCTGGTTGATGTTCTGATGAGCATCTATTCTGAGTGTGTATGTCCTATAGGGTTTCGGTGCAGTATAGGACCAGGAAAGCAACCCTTGAAGGTAATCATTGCAAATTCCCTGATTCTTTTGATAAAACTTTATGGCCTCAAAAATCCCTGAAGTGGGATTATAGCTTTCTACAATTAAAGACCCTGTTTTTTTTTTCAGAAAATCATAATGAGAAAATATTTATATAAATATTATAAAATTATGATTGTACCCCATTTATCATGAATTTTAATATTTGGGAACTATTTACATATAAGAGTCTGTTTTTTCTTATAGAATTGACCTGTCGAGGTAGTGACATTCTGGTTTTTACAAGCTTGTATAAAAAGTTATTGTATTGCGTATAATTATGTGAGGTAAGACACTCAGACAATATTGTCCAATGTTGCTTACTTTAACTGTGAATTGCTGGTTAATTATATAATGAAAATGTGATTAAGTCACAGTAAAAGTGTGTGGTGTCTAGACCTATGACTTAGCCGGCTTAGGCCTAATTATGTGTACATTCTTGAGGATATAATATTACAGCATTGAAGTGTCATATAAAAATGCATATTCTATGGATTTATTTGAGAATTTGGAGCCTTTGTATAACAACAGATTGGAATATGTGCATAGAACGCTACCTAATGTAACCTACAATTTCTGGTGCTACTATAGCGTGAGGTCTACCGCCATATGTCGCCTACCCAGGCAAGGGTGAGGTCTACCGCGTGACCAGCGTCCCAGAGCCCCGCACCTAGCCATCGAACATGTCAACTGCCCAAATCTATAAAAAACTTGACCTGTCCATATAAAAGGAAGCAAATGGAGCTCCTAAATCTGTTTTTCCCTCGGCCTAAAAGAGATATCAATTAAGCGATCGTGTTTGGACGTTGAAACTATGATTCTGAAGAGTATGCGAGGTGTTAGTCGTCAGCTGTTCCAGTCTCATCTTGATCATTTTTGCTGGAAGGTGATGAGAAAAAATTCCAATAATCTATTTGCGTCATTCTTAGAAGATGTTCGAAGTGTGTATCGCTAGAATAAATGTATAGAAATATATGATAACCTGTTTGATTTACGAAGAGTGTATCGCTAGAATAAATGTATGGAAATATATGATAACATGTTTGATGTACGAAGAGTGTATCGCTAGAATAGATATATGGAAATATATGATAACATATTTATATTTATTTTTACCTTTATTCCTTTTTTTTAATGGAATTAGAAATCCAATTATCTATTTAAGTCATTTCTAAGATATGTTTAAATTAAGTGTTTATTGCTTAAACAAATGTATGAAATGTGTTTTATCTATGAGGGACGAATAATTCAGCAGTAGACCTCACGCTATAGTACTAACGGGAGGTAGATCTCACGCTATAGTGTGGTAGACCTCACGCTATAGTAGCACCCAATTTCTGTCCTTACCTCCGCAACTCTCCTTAGACTGATTATTTCCTGAATAAATGAATAAACCACATTAGAAGTATATGGTGTTTAGGCCAATTGCTTAAGCTTAATTATATGTGCCTTCTGGAGAATATTTATAATTTTACAGCATGGAAGTCTGCAACTACACAATTAACTATGATTTTGTGCATTTGTTGAATGTTCTGGTTTATGGGCTGCAATATCAACCATATGTGCCAAATTTCTTCAAAAGCCATTTTTTTTTCATTTATATAATTATCACACTAAAATATAATGATCTAAGTCATATAATGATCATAGTATATGAGTTTTAATATTTTTTTAAAAATTAAGGTTTTGTGTTATTGTGGGCTGAACAAGAGAAAGAAGGTGGTTGCCCAAATTATCATTTGAACGTGTAGGTAAGCGAAGTTCTGAAGAACAGGAGTCTTATATATAAAGACGTTCCCAACGATCCCTCGCAAGAAAACATTGGGGACGTGAACAGTATAATTAATCATTATCTATACTAAGATACACAAGGGAAGTGATTATTGTTGTCCGGAGTTATACCACCATATAGTATAATTCCACCAGTTACTAACATAATGCCTTGTCATTGCACTTCACTAGTCAAATTCACATGTCACACATACTTATATGTAAATAACTCTCTAAATGATGAGATTTGTAATATCCAAAAGCCAAATTCTGTCCTTAGAATTATGACAGTATAGGTGATGGAAGCATTATTCTATCCATAGAATTATGACAATGTAGCTAATGAAAGCTTCGTTCTATGCTTAGAATTATGAAAATATTGCTAACGAAAGCTGTTTGTTTTGTCCTTAAATGTATGGCAATATAAGTTCTTTGTTCTGTCCTTAGAATTATGACAATATTTAACTATTGAAAGCTCTTAATTTTGACCTTAGAAGTGTGGCAACGTAGCTCATGAAATATCATTGTTCTGCTCTAGGAATTATGGCAACGAAAACCCTTTGTTCTACTCTTAGAAATATGTCAATCTAGCTAACAAATGCTTTTAGGTCTGCTCTTGGAATTATGACAGTGAAAGCCACACGTTCTGCTCCTAAAAATATGGCAATGTAGCTAACAAAAGTTTTTAGTTCTGCTCTTGGGATAATGATAATATAAGCCACATTTTCTGACCTTAGAAATATGGCAATGTAGCTGTCAAAAGTTTCTAATTCTACTCCTGGGACTATGGCAATGTAAGCCACATGTAGCTGGTAAATACTCTTGTACTGGCCCTAAGGAATATTGCTTTATAACCCAAGAGTTTTCTTTGTTGATAAGTATTTCCATGATATCATTGGTAGACACATTCAGACATAAATGTCTACTTCTATCATATAAGTCAAGAGATTTTTCAGCCACTAAGTATGTCATGTTTTTCTTCTTCCACAGAACACTGACTTCCTCTACCTGCTCACTTTTGAAGCACTGATAATATCATATAAATAATCATTCAAATTTAGGTTAATTGAATAAATTCATATCTAAATGTTTTATTAAACTATATACTTCCACATACTATGAACTTCCACCCTTATCCAACTTCATTGATATCTGGGACCACTTCAGTGTTAAACAGATATATATATATATATATATATATATATATATATATATATATATATATATATATATATATATATATATATATATATATATATATATATATATATATATATATATATATATATATATATATAAATTATATTTGAGAATTAATTTCAGACTAAAATTAGGGTCTATACACAATGGATAAAAAAAATTTATAATACATTTATAGAAAAAATAGATATATCATTAACTGCTGCAAATTAATACAAAAAGTCAAGGTAGTCCTCGACCAAAGTGGATAGTGGCAATCATAAGACACATAACCAGTTTTTAATTCTCCAATAGATTTCTGTTTTTAGCCTTTACTTGCTTCAGATGCTTGGAGAATCTCTCCTGGCTAACCAACCTTTTATTTCCCTTGCAATCACTATTGAGTTAGACTGTTTTTCACATAACTCCATATCACCTTCAATTGAGTTGTTAAGTGACTGAAGAATAATCTACAGCTTCTTGAAGTCTCTAAATCTGTTTTCAAATTGAAGATATTTGGCTAAAAGCATAAAAAGTCTGACTTCACATCATCTGTCATGAGCTTGCAACATGATGAACGGTATGCAACGCCGCTCTTTCTTAAGGAAGCACTGAATAGTAACAGCTTCATGTGGAAAGCTTCAATGTACCCAACCAGTTTTGAAACATTTTGTTACTTGCCTCGTAAGCGCAAATAAAGTATGTTAAATTAGGTGGTTATATCTGTGAGAAATGCCAGAGCAAATAAAAGATATAGGAAGTAAAGATGTCGGTGAACCGGAAACAATTTAGCGCGACTGTACTTCACTAGATTCTTTGTTCAGTTCTTCAAGGAAAGATATAAATATTCTGTGTCATTGTGACATTAACACCTCTGATTACATTCCCTATCCTGACCACACTGTGTGGATGGCATCATTTATCTGTAATACCTTGCAAAATAATAATTCTTGGTGGATAATGCATTACAGTGTGATACAATCATATCTATTTTCCCTGAGTGAACCAAGCAGACTCCCTTACTGACACTCAAAGCTCTTTCCTCATCCATTACAATACACAAGCTTTTATAAAATCCTCCATATTCATTGACAACTGACTCACGTACAGCATAAATATACTAGATTTTTGTACCACCGTTTAAGGACTTCTTCATCTTCTTAACATAAAGGTGGGTTGACACGGTCAGGCGGTTTGTCAAACCAGGTTGTCGGGCCTGCTTGTCAAATGATTCGAAGAGGTGGAGTCAGTCATAAAGGCATAAAGTTTATGGACAATGAAGCCCCACCCACAAAAGTCATGTGACCCATTCTTGTGTGCGTTGATGCATTCTTATAGGTTGCCGGTGTCTGCAGACTCCCCAGACCGTTTTACTTCTGCAGGCAGTCTTGTGGTGGCCTAAACGTTGGCAGTTGAAACAGTGTAGTGGCTCAACATCCAGGTCAACTATGGGAAACTTTCCTTAGAGTCCAAGGTCTAATTTTGCTGGAATCTTCCCGAGGAAAATGAATATAATTCTCCTGATGTACTGCTTGTGGCTGCCAAAATGACGTTCTACATGATGAACGTTGCTGCAATCAGTAATGAAAGACAGCGACATGCTGGTAGGGAAGTTACAAACAACTGCCTTCTTTAACTTTTCGCTGGATCCAGATAGGTCAATGAAGCCTCCTTCTAGAGGCAGATGGGACTGTCGTGGTATTCTGGGGTGATGATAAAAAACCCTTATGGTTGGTTCTGACTTTCATCTTGATGCTTGGTTTGGATGTTGCAATCAGTTATCGTTGCATAGAAGGGTGCCCCTTCCACAACTGTTAGCTTGAATTTTGAAGCTAATTTGGTACAGTTGTATTCAGGAAGATGGGTCTCTGCACGAGCAGGGTTCTGCGTGTCAGTGGCCAGATCAATATTCATGTCAAGACTTAGGGTGCTGGAACGTGGTGAGCCAGCTGGAGTGGAGTCCAGGGCTGGGGAGTTGGCAGGTGGTGTGGTGGTTCTTCTTCTCTCCTACTTATTCTTTGGAGCAGGAGTCTCCACAGCAGAGGGAGAGGAGAAAGGAGTGGTGGTAGTAGCTCTGGGAGTGCCCTTATGAGGACGAGGAAAGGTGTAGGGAAGAGTCCTGTTAGTAGTCTTCTTATCAAGTTCTAAACTCATATCAAGTCTGCCAGGAGGATTCAAGTCTGGGATGGCTGTGGTATTGGATTTCAGTGGAAGTGTTTCCTTATACAATGGAGGCTCCCTGTTTCTTCCAGTCATGATGCGGGACATGAGGTTATGGTACAGACTGCACAAGTCACATTTGCACCTGCATTGTGATTGACAAAGTCATAACTGTACTGCTTAGCTAATCCCAGTTTTCCAGCCAAGGAGAAGGCATAGTAAGCAATGTCTTCTCGGTGTTAGAGGTATGCTATGCATCCATCTCTTGTAGATATTGCAATAAGCTTGACAGTGGAATTTGTCCTAGACAAAGCAGAAATGGCAGACAAAAGTGTTGTCGCAGTTACTCATCTGGTGGTCAACTGTTAACTGAAGGGGCGAGAAGTACAACCCACCAGCAGAAAACAGTACTACCCGCTGGTGTCCCCTGTGCCGGGTAAGCTTGTGAGGGAACTCAGTGTCCCTTGTGCAGTGTAAACAGGTTCTTGAGCAGGCAGGGAGATCCTCCCCCAGAATGGTATATGCCCGGGACAGAAGTGGCCATACACCCTTGATGAAGAATCGTGCCCTAGGATTACCAACCGCTGTCGGATATATCTTTAGATAGCAATCCTATCCTTTCCTTTCGTAAACAGAAGATGATTCATCCGGAATGGTGAATTGCTCAGATGTGAAATTTTAGACTAGGCTGACTTAATTCTGACAAGTATAGGGTAAGCTTTATCTAAGCTATAGTTATGTACATTTTAAGCTTTTTGCCAAAAATATATTTGTTCAAGACTTTTGATTCAGTTTGTAATATATGGGGGTGGATGTAGATCATTGGGACAGGTGTAAACTTACTTATGAATTGTCCACTGTCTTTCTGGGAACTTGTTCATTTGAACTGAAATGCGAGAATAGAAAGCTAGTTTTACAATTTACTAAATATTATGATTTAGTGTGTTATTAAGAGTGGAGCTGGTTGGGTAGCAAACATGAGATTGAGGCTTAGTCTTAGGGTAAGATAGCTAGGATTACTGCTGCCACGGTAGTTAAGGATACGGCTCCTAGGTTAGGTTAGTGGAAAACCTTATGTCAATTGGCTTTCTTATGTTTGTTTTTGTTTTAAAATTTGGGTTTTCCTTCGTAAGTTTAGAAATTCTACACCCAGTCTGTTCCAACAGCCTTCAAAGGTTCTGTATGTATATTAGTCCTTATTTCTCTACTGAAAATGAGGATTCGATTTTACGCTGTGTGAATCTTTTCTTGTCCAGCTCATCACTACCAGATGACACTGACAATTTAGCCCACCAGTCATCGCCTGAATACAATTAGGGGTGTATGTATGATAGTGGCTACCTGTATATATTATTATGGCTTACTCAGAATACAGCAGTGTAAGGGGGGTCGCAGGGGTTCGTTAGCCCCCCTTAGGTAAGTAGGTAAGGGCATGGATTGTAGGTTAGTTGGGAATATTTAGGTTAGTTGACGTCCATTTTTAATCCATGCTGGAGGAACTGGCTGCTGATATACAAAGGCTCCTTGAATCGCATAATAATATCAAGTAACCAATTGTTCGCTTGTATGTCATATTAGATAACAGATTGTAGAAAGATCGTCGGTTTTTAGAATGCTCAAGACTTAATCACTGATACAACATATTGAATGTTAAGAATATCAGAAGAAAGAGCATTTGTTTGACAAATCCTTGTTTGTAAAATAAGTAAAAATTGATAATAATAAGTTTTTGTTTGGATATTGAAAATTTTATACATTAAAGAGTTATTTACGTATAAGTATTTAATATGATAAACTGGCTGCCCTTCAAAGTCTTTCTTACCAGCTTGACTTATTGAAACTATTTCAGCTTCATCAATGTTATATATCGCTAAAAAATTATTTAGCATATCATAGAAGTTCATGTTGTGTTCTTTCAACATCAGAAATGACAACAAGCTCCCTCTAGACATCCGGTGCTTGATAGATTGCCCTTCCTTTTGCTGGACACGGGCTCTTACGTTGGCAGCCCGTAGCTAAACAACTGATAACATTATCAAGGCTCTCAAAAGGAAATTAAAGCCTTTCTCAAAGTTAATAAGTAATTAAGTGCATTAAGTAATTATGTAAATTAAGTAAGTACTCAAGAGGCACACATCCGCTATACAATTTTATTAGGTACTTTGAACTAACGGGCTTTATTCACAGTATTGCATAATAAAATAGCAGATTTTGGATTTGCAGATAATGTCATGCTCTGATATCTGATACTCTAGTGCATATTGCAGTAATATACAGCATGTCATTACTCTATCACTAGAGTCAAGTTTAACAGTAAAGCAAGTGTTTCCTGTTTTTATTGGGATGACTTGACTATTTGACAACTCTCCCCACACGTAGCCTACATTTCCATAAACAATACATTACTCTAAAAATGTACTGTATAATATGGATACAAATTAAGATTAGCTGAGTGTATATATATTTGACAATGACCACTAACCGTTTTCATAAAGAATCCACCACAATCTTGAAGCATGACGCAATTCTGAAATGTCGCTGTCACCTCTTGCAGTGTCTAGGGAATCATATATCTAAAATTTGTTACTCCATAAATATGAACAATGTCCAGAAGTAAAATGATAAGAGTATGATCTTTCGTTTACAATAGTTATTAATACAGTACCTATGTATGTGTACATGCTAATTGGAAACCAAATAAAGTGGAGGGCACTGTAGTACATTCCAAAATATGTGCTATATTGGGTATCCTTATAGAAGGTTCAATGCCATGTAATATTTGTCTTTGTGGAAAGTACCAAAGCACGTCCTGCGAAGTACCAGTCAGAGGTTGGTTTGCCATCATATATATATATATATATATATATATATATATATATATATATATATATATATATATATATATATATATATATATATATATATATATATATATATATATATATATATATATATATATGTGTGTGTATGTATGTATGTATGTATTTACAACAGTCATGGATAGATACTGATAGGTTTTGGGCCCGGGAGCAGACTGATGTTCAAAGATGATGAAGGCAAATATGAATTGTAAGATGTCAGATTCCCTGTTAATCAATGGCAGCAGAAGTTTCATGACGCTATTCCAACAGAGGTGGAGTAGCAGACGCTGACCTGGAAGAAGAACCTATCGCTGAAACTTTTGCCTAAATCATTCAGTATTTGAACGACCGCTAATTATCTGAAGTGCTAAGGACGATAAGTTTATGCACAAAACTTACATCTTTAAAGGATTCCTCAACAGAAATTGTGTCTGATTATGTGATTCAACCCAACAACGTAGCTGCTACTCTGAAAACTGATGGTGGAGTGATCATTGATAGTTTACTGGTTGCCATTTTGATTAAAGGACGGGGAAGGTATGGAAATCACCGATACAAAAATCTAAGATTGCAAAGGTTGTATTGAAGTTAAAAATGGTAAATGAAAGGTTAAAAGTACTTGATGATAGGACAAAGCCTCCTTTTGAACTAGTACATTTTGACTTTGCATGTCCAGTCGATCCTAAAGATTAAGAAAGTTTTTGGTACGTTATGAATTTCAATGAGGATATATATTTAAAAAAAACACCTATGCAATGGTTCAATAATCATCTTTGAGAACAAATCCATATTATATTGTATTCTTAATTGCTTTTTCGAGTTTTGAATAATAAGTTTTATTGGGTACTTCACTATCCCGGTGTCTTACATATGGTAAGGCAATCTACACACACACACACAATTACAGGAATCATTAGGAATTTATCTCGAACATGTAACTTTTGAGGAGTACAGACAGAGTTCTGCTCCTAATAATCAAAAGAACGTTTCTTAACAAATTGCCTCATTATGACTATTGATATCATCCTCCAGCTTCAAAACTTAAATTTTCCTCCATCATTTGTAGTTAACAGAAAGAACAAATGTGTTTCCTTACCTAATATTATATCATATCTCAGAATTTGATAACCTGGAGACAAAGGGCAGCAGGTCTATCTTGTGCCGACAAATTATCTTGTCTTTTTGATCCATTGTCTTCTCTTCCTTCCCCTGCTTCTTCTTCAGTAAATTCTAGGGACTCATAATGTTATTTTTCTTGTCCATTTATTGTCCGTCATTTTCATTATATGTTCTGCCCATGTCCTTGTCCTTTTCTTACATGTTCTTAGAATATCCACTACTATATTTTGATCTCTTAGTATCAATGTTGCTCTTTTTCTCTCAGTATTATTCACATCAATATTCTTTCAATAGCTATTTGATATATGAATAGCCTATGTTCTAAGGCTGCAAGTTTCTGATGCATAAGTTAAAACTGGTAAGACCATCTGATTATGTACAAATCCACTTCAGTTTCAGCACGACTAGCGTTAAAAGAATTGCAGTTCAGTATGTAGTTAATTTTGCTCTTGGAAAAGTAAAAAAGAAAAAAATATTATCAAAATAATGACCCCATGGTTGGCGTATGCAGGACATCCATGTACTGCTTGCAGCAAGATGTTTATTTGTAACCGAAGAAAACCACAGCAGAGCAAAAACAATTAGAAGGACCTTTTATAAATCATAGATAGTTATGATACTTCAACTTCCCGCCACTAACATACACAATAAATTTTTCTTTCTAGTTATCTTGTGTTTATTATGCACTTCTTACCATCACTAATGCTGGAAATCACTCGTTATTGGTTTTTTTCGCCATCCACAGTCCAGTGCCCACTAGGATCTCTCATAATTGTTATTACCGCATATGGCAGGTGATGTTAAGACAAATACTAACTTACTTTATTTTGATGGCAGCTTTCCCGTCCCATACAGCAGGGGAACCCCACTCTCTACAGGACCTCCACTGTCATTGTACCTTGTTCGTTCAGAGTATCTAACGTTTCATAATGGGTATTGTTCATTTACTGTTAAATCGTCATTGTCAAAAGACTCATGAAATAAGAAAGTCTACAGTTTCCTCTAGTGAGCCTTAATGTCTTCAATCATTCAAATGTTTCGTGGGAGCTTATTATATAGTCTCAGGGCTGCATATTTAAAGGCTCTGGAGCCTAAAGTAGACATAAATCTAGGTTCCAACAGTTTGAAGCCATCTGTAACTATTCTCGTGTTGACAAAATTTGTTGGCTGCGCAATATGTAGCAATTCCCTTAAGTATATTGGCAGCCTGGTTCTGAAAACTTGGTGGGTTATTGTACATATATTAAATTAAGTCCTCGCTTTAATCGGCAGCCAGTGTAAATAATTTCTTATAGTGTTGATCATTTCTCTGGGTGGGTCACCTTTCATCAGTTTTGCTCCTCTGTATATTATATTTTGTAATTTCTTAAGTTGCACTTTTGGTAAATTGTAATAGATAGAGTTGCAATAGTCAATCCTGTTAAGAACACAGTTCATCACAAGTTTCTTCACAGAATTTCCGTCTAGGTACTTTTTTATAAACTCAATATTTCTTAGATGATAACCAGCAGTTTTTATTACATTATTTATTTGGGCATTTGGAAACAGGTCAAAGTCAAGAAATACACCTAGATCTCGAATTTTAGTTCTTATTCATGTTCATTTGAGTATCTTCTAAGTTTCTCACGCTGTTTCTCTAGCCCACCACCATGAATCTAGTTTTGTTCTCATTTAATTTTATTTTTCTAAATGTCATCCATTCTCTAACACTATCAAGATTCGGTTTAGAGTTTCACTGTTGTCATGTATGTCATTTAAGGAGAAGCAAAATTGTGTGTCATCTGCAAATAGTTCAAACTTGACGCCATGCCTTTGAAGCATTTACAATGGACCAATAGTATAGATACAGAATAAGATTGGGCCAAGTACACTCCCTTGGGGTACCGCTCTGTTTAAGGGTTCATATAATGAGTAAAAGTTTCCAGTAATTTCTACCAACTAAGTAGTCTTTTAGGTATACGAAGGCTTGATCTTCAACGCCGATGGATCGCAGATAATTTAGTAGCAGTTCATATACCACTGTATCAAAAGCAGCACCGAGATCGAGCAGAATAAAGATACCACATTTTTTTCCATCCATCATTTCTAGCATATCATTTACAACAGAGCAGATGGCTGCCTCCGTAGAATATGGTTTTCTGTATGCAGATTGATTGTCAGGAAATGCTTCTATTACTTCCAAGTGGCTGACTAGCTGTTCAAGAATTACATGTTCCAGTACTTTTGAGGTAAAGGATAGATTTGAAATAGGTCTATATGAGCTTACTTCCTGGTAGTCCAGTGCATTTTCTCAGAACTGGTGTGAATATAGCCGTTTTCTCAGATTTAAGAAACTAACATTCATCAATGCTTTTATTTTCTATTCTGATTATTATTTCGGCTAGACTAGAAAAGTCTTTCCCTCTAATTATTTCAGATATTGGCATAGGATCGATCGCGCAGTTTGTTTTCTTTGCTATTTTGATAATTTTGGTGATATCTTGTGTTATGTTGTTAAATACTAATAATTTTGTCTGTGTGCCTGGTGTATCATTAATCTGATGTTGAGTATTTACGAATGACCTGGTTATATATGCAATTTTTTTTTAAAGAATACTGGAAAATTATCTGCTAGTTCCTGGTCCCTGTATCCATCAGGTAGCTTCTTTTCTTTTACATTTCCCATTATAACATTCAGGAGATGATATCACTTATTTATGTCTGTTGCTGCTTCGAGGATCTTTCTATTATAGTTTAAACTTTTTTTCTTCCTAGTAGGTATTTATATTGACACGTAGTAGTTTTGTATTCTACCCAATTACTTTCCGTTTTTAACCTATCCCACTTTCTTTCTTTACATCCTTTATCCTTCTTTTTTTCCAAAGTCTCTCCATCAAACCAAGGAGACTGGTCTTTTACGGTTATAGTCTTTTCCATTGTTGGGCACATGGTATCATATTCACTTCTCCTCACTCTATTATAAGAGGTCATAAGACAGTTAGCACACTTAACTTGCGTTTTGTAAATGAACAAGCAAAATAAGTATGGAAAAAAAAATGTAGGAAGTCTAATGATCAATGTAATTTCATATGATTATATGGAAAATCACTCGATGAAAAACAATAAATTAATTATTGAAAAACTTTTATAGTAACATATGAACTTTCCAAAACACGCCGGCAATAGATAGTGCTGATCAGACGTAAGATTTCATATATATATATATATATATATATATATATATATATATATATATATATATATATATATATATATATATATATATATATATATATATATATATGTGTGTGTGTGTGTGTGTGTGTGTGTGTGTGTGTGTGTGTGTGTGTATATACGAGCTTTCCTTTCTGTGCTATTCCTGAGAATATTAGACATATTTACCCAGAATTTCCCGGAGCTTATATCATAGCTTTCAAGCAAGTATTTGGGACAATTCTAATCAATATACCAACTTCAGAATGTTTCAAGAATAATACTTTCAATTATACAAAGCTTCAATATTGAAAGCTGATGAATATTCACTTTTAAAGCCTGGATTTTTTAGTAGGGCAATAGATGGTACGGATCAGACCAAGTTTTTTTTTTTTATATACAAGTAGGTTGTTCTGTCCTTGCTATTCCAGAGAGTATTGGACATATTTGCTCAGAATTTCCCGGAGCTTATCTCTGGGCTGAGTGTCTTAGACTAGGAATCATGGCCTTCAAGTGAGTATTTGGGACAATTCTAGTTAATAGATAAATTTCAAAATGTTTCAAGTATAATACTTTTAGATATACAAAGCTTAATTGCTGGTTAATTACATCGATATTGGAAGTTTACATACACTTTCAAAGCCTGCATGCTCTCTTGGTTGAGTGAAGTGTAGCTGTTGAATATTCACTTGTAGCCGTATTTCTATTCAGCTTGACATGATTTTGTATAGCAGAAAGTAAACTTATTTGGTGGTAATATTTATGTTCTTTTGTGAAAGATTTTCCAAGAGTATTCTTGCAGACATTTTGTGTAAAGTCCAACAAGTTTTACTGTTATGAAATATCCTCTATCTATTATTATGTCAATTGTTATGCCATCTTCTGTTTCTTGCCCACTTTGCCTCTTTTCATGCTTTCCTTACTTCTCTAATAGATTTCAGAAACAAAGTCGCATTGTCAATTATTACAAGGCCTGTCTTTTCACTTGGCCCATTCAAAACGAAAACTTCCAATAGAAGTTGTGTCAAATTTGGTGGCAGCGGTGGATATTTATATTTTGGGATTGGTCTTGGTCGTACCCACAGGTTAAAATACAGGTTAAAATCAATTTTACTATGGTAATTAAAAATAAAAATTTGAATTGAATAAAGAATATGGTTAAAAATAATTTTTATTTATACTTTCAAAGAAGTAATATATTTTTTTCTTAGAAACGCAAGTATTTTGATTTGTCTTTGGTGTTGGGATTTCAAAATCTATTTGAAATATTTAAATTTTTGTTTTTAAATATACTGATAATGATAATATAAGTCGATATTGAAAAGATGTATTTATATTTTGAATTTTAGTATATTATAAAGAGAGAGAGAGAGAGAGAGAGAGAGAGAGAGAGAGAGAGAGAGAGAGAGAGAGAGAGAGAGAGAGAGAGAGAGAGAGAGAGAGAGAGTTTTACTTCACTTTATTGTTCGTGGTTACGGTAAATAACACTCATATGATTTAATTAATTTCTCATAAACTGCATTTCATAAAAGGTATTAAAGGATATAGGAATAATGATGGTTTAATACTACCCTGAAGACAAAGAAAATAATTCAAAACTAAGCTAAAAACAGTATGTCTAAATAGGGCAATAATTTAGTTTATTTTCTTAGATATCTAGTTTCCTAATGGTTTAATCTGCGATGTTACTAAATTATCCCTTCATTTTATCATTTATTTATTTCCTTATAACACTCGATATTTGTGACAATAGATAATTGGTCAACTTATATTTTCTCTCTCTCTCTCTCTCTCTCTCTCTCTCTCTCTCTCTCTCTCTCTCTCTCTCTCTCTCTCTCTCTCTCTCTCTCTCTCTCTCTCTCTCTCTCAAATTTCAGTAACTTTAAAAGCAAATCGTTAATTCCCGAAGCCTTCATTGTTTTCATGTAAATATTTAAACTTTGATATTAGTTATAGGTAAATTATCTTTCATTTTCATTTTGAGTTTCATATGGTTCTCTAGGGTATCAATGACTTTAGTACATAATTATATGAGTAGTGTTGTTATAATATCTCTCATAATTAGGCTAAAAATATAAATCAGTAAAAGATATATTTTTAGGGCTGGAGCCATATCGTCATTATGAAAGTTCCTCAAAAGGCAATTTTCTACTTGGGATATTTCCTGCAAAAGATATACCGGAGAATTTTACCCGTAGAGCTACCACAATGTTACTTCTGTTACTTTATAAGGACAGGAATTTGACATTCATACCTCCTAATAAGGTGACTAACGATATCTCCAGACTACATAGGATTTTTGCCACTGTCCTTCATTTTTGTGACGCCAGGGTTATTTATTCTGAAATTGAGTGTTTTCCAAATCCTATCTCCTCCCTTGATACTTAATATTAATACCTGGAATTACTACCGTATGTATATATATATATATATATATATATATATATATATATATATATATATATATATATATATATATATATATATATATATATATATATATATATATATGATGTACACCTCCCAAATTATTTTTTTTAAGTGTTTTATTGCTACAGAGGATTTTTTTTAGTATGGTTAAAAAAGAAACCATATAAAATATGGATGCAAAACTAAAAAAAAAAAGAATGAATTTAAGTGTTTTATTGCTACAGAGGATTTTTTTTTTTTAGTATGGTTAAAAAAGAAACCATATAAAATATGGATGCAAAACTAAAAAAAAAAAGAATGAATTTAAGTGTTTTATTGCTACAGAGGATTTTTTTTTTTTAGTATGGTTAAAAAAGAAACCATATAAAATATGGATGCAAAACTAAAAAAAAAAAAAAGAATGAAATATAAAAATTGGAAAATAGGCTTAATTTTACATACAAAATTTCAATCATATATTTTCAAAACATAATCTTTCCCATCCCGGGCCCAGAATGGTATATAGCCGGGACAAAAATAGCCATACATACGTAAACCAAGGGAAAGGCCCGTGCCAACAACAAGTGTTGGCTTTAATACCCCAACAACAACAGCCATACACCCTTGATCAAGAATCGTGCCCTAAGATTACCAACCGCTGTCGGATATATCTTTATATAGCAATCCTATCCTATCCTTTCGTAAACAGAAGTTGATTCTTCCGGAATGATGAATTGCTCAGATGTGATATTTTAGACTAGGCTGACTGAATTCTGACAAGTACTGTATAGGGTAAGCTTTATCTAAGCTATAGTTATGTACATTTTAAGCTTTTTTGCCAAAAATATATTTGTTTAAGACTTTTGATTCAGTTTGTAATATATGGGGGTGGATGTAGTTCATTGGGACTGGTGTAAACTTACTTATTAATTGTCCACTGTCTTTATGGGAACTTGTTCATTTGAACTGAAATGTGAGAATAGGAAGCTAGTTTTACAATTTACTAAATATTATGATTTAGTGTGTTTTTAAGAGTGGAGCTGGTTGGGTAGCAAACATGATATTGAGGCTTAGTCTTAGGGCAAGCTAGCTAGGATTACTGCTGCCCCGGTAGTTAAGGATACGGCTCCTAGGTTATGTTAGGGGAAAACCATATGTCAATTGGCTTTCTTATGTTTGTTTTCGTTTTAAAATGTGGGTTTTCTGTCGTAAGTTTAGAAATTCTACACCCAGTCTGTTCCAACAGCCTTCAAAGGTTCCGTATGTATATTAGCCCTTATTTCTCTACTGGAAATGAGGATTCGATTTTATGCTGTGTGAATCTTTTCTTATCCAGCTCATCACTACCAGATGACTCTGACAATTTAGCCCACCAGTCATCGGCTGAATACAATTGGTGGAGTATGTATGATAGTGGCCACCTGTATGTATTATTATGGCCTACGCAGAATGCAGCCATGTAAGGTGGGTCGAAGGGGGTCGTTAGCACCCGTTAGATAAGTAGGTAAGGACATGGATTGTAGGTAAGGTTAGGGGGGAATGTTTAGGTTAGTTGACATCCAATTTTAATCCACGCTGGAGGAACTGGCCGCTGATATACAAAGGCTCCTTCAATCGCATAATAATATCAAGTAACAGATTGTTCGCTTGTATGGTATATTAGATGACCTCTCTCAAAAGGAAATTGAAGCCTTTCTCAAAGTAAATTAGTAACCAAGTGGTTCAAGTAATTAAGTAAATTAAGTAAGTACTCAAGAGGCACACAACAGCTACACAATTTCCTTAGGTACTTTGAACTAACTGGCTTTATTCACTCTATTGCATAATAAAATACCAGATTTTGGATTTGCAGATAATGTCACAGCTCTGATATCTGATACTCTAGTGCATATTGCAGTAATATACAGCATGTCATTAGACTCATTACTCTATCACTAGAGTCAAGTTTAACAGTAAAGCAAGTGTTTCCTGTTTTTATTCGGATGACTTGACTATTTGACAACTCTCCCCACACGTAGCCTACATTTCCATAAACAATACATTACTCTAAAAATGTACTGTATAATATGGATACAAATTAAGATTAGCTAAGTGTATAAATTTTTTATAATAACCACTAACCGTTTTCATACTGAGTCCTACACAGTTTTGAAGCATGACGCAATTCTGAAATGTTGCCGTCACCTCATGCGCATTGCTTAGGGAATCACATATCTACAATATATTACCCCATAAAAATGAACAATGTCCAGAAGTAAAATGTTAAGGGTATGATTTTTTGTTTACAATAATTATTAATACAGTACCTATGTTTATGTTCAAATCAACAAATAAAGTAGACTGCGCTATAGTTCATTCCAAAATAAGTGCTATATTGCGTATCATTGAAGAAGGTTCAAGGTGATGTAATATCTGTCTTTGTGCAGAGTACCACAGTATGTCCCGTAAAGTACCTGTAAGTAGTTATTTGCCTTCCTACAATTATTAATATATATTTACCACAGTCATGGATAGAAACTCAACAGGGTTTTGGGCCCGGGTGCAGATTGATGTTCGACGGTGATGAATGCAGGAATGAATTGTAAGTTGAGAGAGAGTAAACATGAATGAACAGAATGTGAAACTTGTCCAGAGCAAGTATTTATGTGAAATCTGGGAGTGACAAGGTAATAACAAAATGTATAAAAGTAATATATGAAGATAAAATGGAATGTATGATAAATAATATTTGATGGGTATATAAAATGAGGGGATTTTATAAGGTATCGATTAATAAAACGAGTAATAGTGGGGTCAAACGTAATATGCATACGAGGGTAATCAAGTAATAAACTTGAACAGAGCTGGTGGAGAGACGAATAGTTATATTTCACGATTAGAGAAGAAATCCTATTGGTGGAGGAAAAGTATCTGCGGTTTTGTCTTTTCCTCCGATTATTATACATCCAAGAAGGTAATGTATGGAGAAGAAAAGGCTTGTTTTACGTTTATAAATCGTTTCCCCAGTATGATTTTCCCACCCAAAACCCCGAGTTCTCACTGGGGGTCCCCCATTATCGTAGGATATAGATATTTCTGAAACTAATCATTTGCGACGGGAACGAATGTCATTCTCGAAGAGAGCGTAATTTTTTCTATAAGAAAAAGTAGTTTTTTTTTCCTAGGTTACATTGCCCTGTAATGCAGTAAAATAATACCCTCTTTTTCTATTATTTATTTTTTTGATTCTATATTTCATATATGAAAGATCTTTTTTAATGATGTTGCTGTTCTTAAAACATTTGATTTTGATTGTTTATTTTTCCTTCTCTCAATAATGATAGATTGAGGTCCTCTATCAGTTCCGTGAACAATTGGCTTGAAATACAAATTAGTATAAGTTTGAAAGATTTAGATTGATAGGTAAAAAACATAATAAATATTCCTCCGCTTTCAATAATTCTTTATTCATTCAAGGAATTCAATAGATTAATTGCATAATTTGATGTCTATATGTTAAATGCTTCAATATCTGTTACACATGGAAAGCTAATTGTTTTTTTTGTTTTTTTCAATATGTTAAAAGCAGCCAGGAAAGATTAATTTGAAATCATAAGAATAATGCATGAAGTATCATGCATATGCCAGGATACACCATTCCCATGTTTGAGAGGGTTTTTTAAAAGGGTTCTTGGGAGGGATTACCTTGACGCTTATTCGTCAAGTCATCCAACTGATGGCAATTTTATAATTATCTTAATTATTCAGTTCAATGAATAGAAATAAATTCTTGTAAAATAGTCTTGTTTTCAGTAGATCCAATATGGTGTACTATAAGCTTTATTAGGGTTTTGTTTTGCATTTTGAAATAATCTCATTTGTTACCTCCTGTCCCTAAGTTCCACTTGCTACGCAGCTAACATTACTCAAAATGGATTAGAGAGTGTGTCTCCCTTCATGGTGGGAAATAATTCCTCTACTAGCTGCAAGAAAGTCCAGAACCTTGTGATGAGAGCACCGATATCTCCCTGCGTACTCTTTCGAGCGACGGTACGTACTGAGGACGTACCTTCTCTGTTAGCGAGATGTTAAGTATCCGAAATGATCCCTTTGATCATCGATTTCCTGTTGATGGCATTTGCTGCTCTTTTGTAAGAATCTTTGCCAATTTGGTCCAGTAGTGTCTACCCATAATCTCCCTTACATTTCACGACATGTGATATTCTTTAGCCACTTCCAGTATATCTGGGATGGCGCTTGACAAAATGGTGGACTGGTATGTCTTAACCCATGAAATGCTAGGGGAATGATGCCAAAGGACAAAGGCTGCATCATGAGTTTACCAATTTTATTATAAAACTAATATTTTCTTATTTATTACATATTAATTACCCAATATTTATATAAAATTCTTAACTACAGTCAAGCTATTGTTTTATAATAATTGGAAAAAAATCTTTGATAGTATAGTGAAAATAAAATAACAGAAATTAAAAATTAAGAAATGCCCCAAAAGTGTGGGACGTCTTTTTCGTGTCGCATATGTCACACTCGGTTAACTTACGAGTTTCTGCTGAAGGGTCGACATCAATCATATTGTGATAACTGTCTGGTACCTTTAACAGTGAGGCATTTGTTGGCCGAATGCCCCAATTACAACAAATTAGGAAATAGATATCTGTTTGAGGCTCGAGGTGAGGATGGCGAGTACATACTACCCAAGATTCTTAGACATGATGTGTCCTACTATGCGAGCAGAATTTTAAGATTCATTTCAAAAGCAGGTCTTCTGAAAACTATTCAAGATTTGTTTTTTCGTCTTGAATTTTATGGTTTTAACTGAATAATCCTTTATTTTCATTTATAATAAATGATATTGGCGTCAACGACTCAAGATGCCAGAAAACTTGAAGACGATCTTTCTCTATGGTTTTCTGACTTAACAACATTTAGCAATCGAAAATCGTATCATTGTTTCAATGTAAGAAACAACAATAATAAGAATAGGGAAGTGGGGAATATGGGGAAAGGAAGAGTACCGTTTCTAGGTATGCGTAAACATATCGTACATGCTCTTCAGAGGTTTCAGTTAATTAATTTTACAAATAATGAAGGTAAAGGGGTCTTTGAATGGTGATTTCATCTTTACTGCGTCGTCTGCAGGACTGAGTTTTACAGAATCATCTTTGCATATTGTGTTTCTGTTTCCAGTTACTTGACCTTAATGAAAGTTTCCATGGGAGGTTTTATATTTTGCCTCCTCGTTTCCTTGTCTCTTCAAGGGCATGCATCAGTCACTTTACAAGCCTTTTTCCCTTTAAAACCATTGTCCGTGCTAAGCCTGGGTTCGGATTCTACTAATTTCGTTTTTTTTTTTATTTCGGAACTTTTTATACAAAGATATATGGTTGTAGTGATCCATACTTAGAAGTCGCAGGGAAGTTTCATGGGAATTACCATGGTACACCAGATATAATTAACCCTTTTGGCTCTACCCTTCACCACCTCCAGTACAGCAATAGTTGCTAGAAGACCTTGGCTTTCAAAGACACGACCATAAAGTAATTATTTTTATTTGAGTTTTATTCGTGGTTAGTGAATGCAGTTCATTATTAAGGTTATATTGATGTTAACGTGTGCAGCTCAACGTTACCACTTGATGTTTTTTATTTTTCGAAAAGCGAAGTGAGTCTACGACTGAACAAAATCAATTACATTTAGCGTAAAACATTATGAGCAGAAAATGTATGTTTTCCTATAGTAAATAATGAGATTTCATTGGATTTAGCTTCATTTCATCTCAACTAAACTGAACAGCCAGTTCGACTAACTTATGTATAGGGAACTTTGCCAAACCGTTTGTTCTGTTTGTTTGCATTGAAATATCATCATTAATATTAATTATGATTATTATTATTGTTATTGGAAAAGCAGGAAGCCAAAAGCGATTGAGATCTAATGGGGCAGCCTGGTGCAGAAAGAAAAATATAATATTGAAGTATGGAAGACATAATCAAAACAACTAAACAATATAAGATTTTGCTATGAACATAAGTTCTGTAAATTTCTGTGTTGTAATAACTACAAAATTTTAAGATAATTTTCATTTTTTCTATCCATACAAACTAGAGTTTCACTATCGGGGATATGGCAGGTGAGATTGCCGATCCTTTATGCGCATTGACGCTTTTTGGCTGGTATCTCCCTCTACCTCTAATCAAGACTTGAGGTGCAGGTGTCAATAAATGGAGAGTCTCCCCCAGGATGGAAGGAGGAAGTCCCTGATGTGGATAGGGTATCCTTCTGAGATTTAACCTTGACTGACCATGACCTCTTCTGATCAGGAGCGAAGTCCTGGCATTCTAACATCCGATGGCACAACACATCCATCCTTATTAGTGTACTCACCTGCATGAGTGTCCACTTACTGATGATGCTCTCATGAAAGGAGAACAAGAGGTCATACATGCATTTCCCGAGCTGTCAATCTAGCTGGAAAATCAACACAAGGCTATATGCCCTACTGGAGTGTGAATTTCTGCAGCAACTCTTCCAGACTCCTGCTCCAAGTAACTGTGCTACTGAATGGTTCTTAGGGAAAGCCATGGTTGCGTGAATACCATGGATATCATGTGCTTCTTTAGAGGCCCTAGTAGATACTTCTCCCGAAGATTTATATTTTCTAATTTGTGTCTCTAACTGGACACCGTAGCAAACTATCATTATCAACAGTTGATTAAGAATATGGAGAAGTCAAACCGAAAGTCATTAACAGAAGAATTTTAGGTGTTGACTATAAAATCGAGTACAAATGTGAGAGACCAATTTCTTGACCCTTTTGGAGTGTGAAACAAGGTAAGAAAGACCACGGACCGCCTTAACATCTTTGAGGATACTAGGGCAAGGAGATAAACTGTTTTAAATTTGAGATCTCAATCATCAGCCTTACGAATTGATTCGTACGGTTCAATATTTAGGGACATAAGAACCTTAATCACACTTCAAGTCATGGGTTTGATTCCTCGAGGTTAAAAAGATTGTTCTAAACTTCTAATTAAAGTCGAAAGCTTCCACAGTATTTATGATATATAAGGGTATTAACAGAGAGCTAATTCAAAAGCAACAAAAAATATTCATTCTAACAATAAATTTTAAATAAAAATCCAAACTAGTATCTTGTCATGGAGAAAATGAAATAAATGATATGCATATCAATTCATCATATTTCTAAATAATTGCAGAGTACTCTGTCTAAATTCAGTCTGGCAAAACCAGATTAAAACCATCCATCTACAGTATGCAACCCAGATTCACAATAACAGTTTTTTTTCTTTTTTAAATATTCTTTAAGAAACACATTCCTGGAGATTTGACCTCATCCAACACCAGCACACATTTTAAATAACTATCAACAACGTAAATAGGTGACACCACCAACTAGACTATTGTACCACCTGTGTGTCACACGATCGTAAATAGTAATGACATTTCTCTTTTTTGTATATATTATCTTTTGTATCTTCGCTCTCCCCTCGCACTGACAGCAACTTGCATCAACCTGTCTGCCTATTTCTCATTGTTAACAGTTAACAGAACTGGTTGCTGGTTGGACAAGAAATAGCATGTTGTATTTTTTACTTTTATTCTGTGACTTAGTGTGTATACAGTATATACACGATGTGTCTATAATAGAATAATTAGTTGCTGTCATCTCGCCTTTGAGTCACAACCTACTCCCGGCCTGTCACATTGGTGAACTAGGAGACACCCCAATAGCAATAGCGTACGGCACCCTTAAACATACCTTTTGCAGCAGTACTCGCCATCACCAACCGGCCATGTAGAAAAGCTTTTTCAGCTCTCTCTACAACGTTGGGGGACCAAAGGGCATCGCTCGCCCTCAGGGAAATGACCAGTCAAAAGTAAAACGCTCTGGTGAGTCTGCAGACGCCGGCAACCCACTCAAGAATGCATCAACGCACACTAGAATGGGTCACTTGACTTTTGTGGGTGGGGCTTCATTGTTCACAAACTTTATGCCTTTATGACTGACTCCACCTCTTCAAATCACTTGACAAGCAGTCTCGACAACCTAGTTTGATGAACCGTCCAACCCTGTAAACCCACCTTTATGTTAAGAAGATGAAGAAATTCTTAAATGGTTGTACAAGAATCTTGGATATTTATGCTGCACGTGAGTCAGTTGTCAATGAATATGGAGGATTTCAAAAAAGCTTATGTATTGTAACGGATCGTGAAAAAGCTTTGAATGTCAATAAGGGAGTGAGCTTGGTTCACTCAGGGAAAATAGATATGATTGTATCACACTGTAATGCATTATCCACCAAGAATTATTATCTGGCAAAGTATTAAAGATAAATGATACCATCCACACAGTACGGTCAGGATAGGGAATGTAATCAGAGGTGTTAATGTTACAATGACGCAGAAGATCTATATCTTTTCTTGAAGAACTGAACAAAGAATCTAGTGAAGTACAGTTCGCTAAATTGTTTCCGGTTCACCGACATCTTTACTTCCTATAAACTTTATTTGCTTTGGCATTTCTCACAGATATAACCACCTATTTGAACATACTTTATTTGCGCTTACAGGGCAAGTAACAAATTGTTTCTCAACTGGTTGGGTACATTGAAGCTTTCCACAGGAAGCTGTTACTATTCAGTGCTTCCTTAAGAAAGAGCGGCGTTGCATACCGTTCATCCTGTTGCAAGCTCATGACAGATGATGTGAAGTCAGAGTTTTTATGGTTTTTGCCAAATATCTTCAATTTGAAAACAGATTTAGAGACTTCAAGAAGCTGTAGATTATTCTTCAGTCACTTAACAACCCAATTGAAGTTGATATGGAATTGTGTGAGCTACAGTCTAACTCAATACTGATTGCCAGGGAAAGAAAATGTTGGGTTGCCAGAATTGATTCTCCAAGCTAAGACTATGCACAGGCTCTTGCACACTTGCAACCCGTCGTGAGCTAAGACACTTTTGCCTTATCATCTATGAAGCAAATCTATCAGAAAATTATAAACTGGTTATGTTTCTTTTGCTGGCCACTATCTACTTTGGACTAGGACTACCATGACTTTTTCTATTCGTTGGCTGCAGTTAACTATATCAACAATAACAATAATGAGAATAGGGAAGTGGGGAATACGGGGAAAGGAAGAGTACCCCTGGATACAATCCAATTCACAGCTCAAAGGGCCAAGACAGGTACTTGGGATGGGAAAAATTAAACTGAAAACAGACACCCTTAACTTTATCAGTACAATAACCTTTACAAGAAAATAAGTGGTGTTCCTGATGTAATTTGATTACTCCTGATGTTGACATTTGTCCGAGACTGCATTTTTCAAGTATTAAGATGTTAGAAACACAAAAAAAAATAGATATGAAAAACCATATCTCCAAAGTAAAACAAAGAAAAGAGATACAACCTAAATGAAGGATCCCACCTAACCTAACTTAACAGACCTTCTTACTAACTAGGAGTGGAGGGCCACCTACCAGTTGCAATTCCCATGACATTACTGTAGTACCCTATAAGGTAGGTTGTATCCCTGTGTTCTCTTCTGGATTGACTTCTCTTGTGAAAAAAAGTCTTTCAGATACATTTTCTTTGTTTTAATCGTCCTTTAGTTTGAAAAGTAAGACTGTGACAGTTATTGAAATCAAAACTATCCAAGAAACCTATAAGGACACTAGTAACCTTTTCTCTACGGTTCTCTGGGGGGAAGTTTCATCTGTAGTGCTTTGAAGAGTTGAGGGAAGAGTTTGTTCCAGAGACACTCTCAAGGGTGAATAGTAGGAATCCTCCAAAGGAGATCGATTTCAGTACTTGTACATTACCAGGCTACATGTTGGCATACTTTGTGGTGAATCATTTCATACATGTAGGTCTGAAGGATAAATCTCGGGAACAAGCGAGGAATCTCCTTGGTCCCTTACATCTGCCCTATTCAAATGGTTGCAACTCGAAATGCTCGGAGGAGATGGAGAACGTGTAAAAATCTTGAACTCTGGAGCTATCAATGGCCCTTCTACTGAGACATTATCCTCAGTCTGTAAAGCAACAGATGCTACAGGATCGTAATCACTCATGGCATTCTTGGCCTGACTAAGAAGGGCAGGAGAAAACCATATTCTCATGCTCAAGAACAAAGAACTGGCTGCCTTCCTTTATTATCGAAGTTCTGGAAAACTCATGTAATGAATGATAAAAAATGATAAGTACAGGGCTAGAAAATGTAGGCATCATCTTTTCTCCTATCGAGGAGAAAGCTGTTGATGGGGAACGATCTTGTTTAGCCTTCTTCCTTTTACGAATGGTATACTTGATTCCCACTAAGAAGACGACCCTTCTTGCAAGAATTACAAGGGGATTTTACATCACACTGGATTATAACCCCTTCTAGGAATAAGGTGAGTAACGCATTTACACTAAAAGCAGACATAAGTGTCAGAGAGAAGAATAGACAGTGTCCTCTATTGTCCATTATATAGCTAGAGCTAAGAGCATAACTATTCTATATTGGATTTAGGGGCAGAACCACTTGGACAAGATTGCCCAACAATGGTACCCCAGAAAGAGTCTAGTAACTCGGATCTTACGTTCTTAATGACACATTGTTGTTGTTGGGGTATTAAAGCCAACACTTGTTGTTGGTACGGGCCTTTCCCTTGGTTGGCCCGTAGGTGATCTGTAAAAATTTTAAGGTAGTTGTATTAATGGAAATTTGAAAGGTTTTTAGTAGTAGAAAAAGATGTGGATAGGGTAAGGATGATGGTGGTAGTGGTAGAGGGCCATCATTTCTCGGATAGTGGTAGTTTGAAAAGTGGGGGTGTAAGGCTTTTGAAGATTAGAGAAAAATTGTGCAGGTGGGGTTGTCCAACCCTTTACTCCCTAGGGTCCCTGCGGAGAGATTTGCAGTGGTAGGTTAGTTGAGAAGTGAAAGGGGGTGATGTGAATAGAGCCTTACAATGAGGGGATGAGATGGTGCATGGAATGAAGAGGTCTTACCTTGGTGGAGGTAGTGTTGAAAGCAACTGTGCATGTGTGTCTATGCTTTCGACAATTGCTTTTGCCAGTGTGGCAGCCTCTTTTACGGCATGTGGTGTGTTGGTGTCAACAAGTAGATCACCTCGTAGCTGTGCTTTTTTTATGCATTCTAGTAGATAGTGCAGGAGGGCTTGTTGTGGTATGACATCACAGTGTTCACACCTTCTCTGGATGTCATCTACGAGTTCCCAGTTTGCTTTGTAACCCAGCCGGAGTTTGTGTATACATACTGCCAGTTTTCTTGGGGTGTATCTGTCTATGGGAGGGGGTTCTAGTTCCGATGCCCATTTGTACCATGTTGCAGAGGGAGAGCCATTCTCTATCCTCATATGTAGTTCCTTGATTAGGTTGTCCTTGAGCTGTGTCTTTATTTTGGTTTTGATTTGTTGCAGTGCAGGCTTTATGTGCACCTGTACATTGTGAATGTGTTTGGTGCTTTTGGCTAGCTCATCAGCCTTTTCATTCCCTGGTATCCCGATGTGACTGGGGATCCAGTTTATAGTTACTAGTCTGTTTCTTTCATTATGTTGATGTAAGAGGATTTTAATGTCCGCTATCAGGGATTTGTTTTCTTTGTTTTTGTCCTGCTGTAGGGCCTGCACTGAGGATCGTGAATCAGTATGGATGACTACTGGTCCTTCCTCATTTTCAATAGAGTATTTTAATGCTTGCTGTATTGCAACAAGCTCTGTCTGCAGGGTGGAGACATTATTGGATGTTCTCCATTAAGCTGTGAACTTGCAGGAGTGAACTGCCGCTCCTGCTGTTTGGGTTCCAGGATCTACTGTACCATCAGTATAGTAGATCTGTGCCCCTATTGTCTCTACAGAGGTTATAGCTGCTTCTGCTGCGTTTCTAAGTTCTTCTATTGTGCAGTTTTCTTTTGCCCTTGGGAGTTTGGTGTAGTTGAATTTAGCAACTTGTTTTTTCCATGGTGGAATGTGTATTGTACTTTGTGCTGTGTCAGGTTTTAGTTGTAGGATTGTTTCTGTAAGGCCAAGTCTTTTGATGTTATTGCTATGGTCTTTGCCATAAGAACTTGGGGTTTGCACTTCAGGATGTTTGGATAGTTCCTCTCTTACTCTTCTTTTGGTGATTGAGTCTCTGTCTGACAGGAACATCTTTGCAACTATGCTTGCATTTCTTAGTGCAATTCTGTCTTCAAGGGTTGGTAGTCCGGTTTCCAACCTTAGGTTGCACAGTCTTGTCCACATTGGGGCTCCCAACATGAGCCTCATGGCATTGTTTTGAATCACTTCAATTGTGCTTTTTTGTAGATCTGTTAGTCCCAGGAGTGTTGGGGCGGCGTAGTCTACTAATGATCTGGAACAGGCTAGATAATATTTCTTTTGGACGTGTTCATTAGCTCCATCATTGAGCCTGCACATATATCTCATAGCTGTATTTCTGGCATTTGTTCTTTCCTTGAGTTATTTTATCTCTTACTTTAAAGTGAGCTGTTTGTCTATTATTACCCCGAGGTATGTGTATCTGTCCACCCATTCTAGGGGTTCCATTCCTATTGTGAGTGGTTGTACGGGGTTTGGGGCTTTGATTGTCATTGCTTTTGTTTTGGCAATGTTGATTTTAAGTCCAAGCTCATTGGATTTGTGGCTGATGGAATTGAGTGCTCTTTGCATTTTTATTGTCCTGACTGGCCCTCGAGCTATTACACATACATCATCTGCATAGATAAATATATTTACTCCTTCTGGTAGCTGAAGTGAGGCTATATTTTCCATGAGGATGTTGAAAAGGAGGGGGCTTAGAATTCCTCCTTGTGGCGTACCATTTTCCAATTCATGATATGTGGATATCACTCCTTGAAATTTGACTCTGGCTTGCTTTCCTAGCATGTAGTTTTTAGTCCATGCTAGTAGGTGTCCTTTGACTCCTTTTTTAGCTACTGATTGCAGCACTGCAACTGGGCTTGCAAGCTCGAAGGCTTTTTCAAAGTCTATGAAGACTATTGTTGCCTTGTTTTGATTTATGCAGCTTAATACATCTGTGATGCATTCAGAGGTACCAATTCCCTCCTGATATGCATATAGCTGCTTGTTTAGGGGGCCAATTTTGTATTTTAACCTGTTTCAGACCATTTTTTCTCCTGTTTTTTCTATACAGGATGCCAAGGCTATTGACCTAGGATTTTTTGGATCTTTTGGCTTGGGGATTGGCTGTGTATCTTGTTGTCTCCAGGTTTGAGGCCTTGTGTGCTCTAGGTGTGTTTTGTTTAGTAATCTTAGGAACGCAGTTTCTCCTGCTGGACCCATGTGTTTGATCATTGTGTAGGTGATTTTGTCAGCTCCTGGTGCAGTGTCTTTCCCTGTCTTTTGTACTGCTCTTAGCTCCTCAACTGTGTATGTTTGTTGTTGGGGTATTAAAGCCAACACTTGTTGTTGGCACGGGCCTTTCCCTTGGTTGGCCCGTAGTCCTGTGTATGGGGTGTGGGAAGAACTAGTTACCGTTAACTGGTGAATTTTTAACAAACCTCAAATCTCTATGTCACCAATTTTCAAATTATATGAGTTTTATAAAATACATAAACATTTTCTTATTGCTATTATTTTTATCATCAACATGAGAATAGATCTTTTTGAGACACCAGCTCTTTTTCCTAAAAAAAAACCCTAAATTATGAATATTGGAAAGTGATGGTTTCCTTTCAATTATAATTCAAGGAAACATATTTAACAAGTTCAGTAATAAAGCTATATAGATTCCTGGCTTTCTTGTGCATTATCATTAATATAACACACATGACCGAAGTAATAATCTATTTGATTTACAAAACCATGATAATAAATACAAAACGTAACTAGATACTTTTCAAAGGTTATGCCATTCAAGCAAATGTATCTGCGAATTCGCTTGATTGCACTCCCTTGCACTTGGCTTGCTTTCCGCCATTTCCCCCTCCACGCAGCACAACATCACATCTCACTCCAACTCATCACCAGAGTTGCCATTTCAGTGCTTTTCCCACTAGCTATGGCATATTTCAGAGAATTTATAACGTTTTTACTATCTGGCATGGTTTTGCTATTTTATATTAGCACGAAATATAGTGTTTTTCCGGCTGATAGCATATATGATAAACTGGCTGCCTTTCAGAGTCTTTCTTCCCAACATGTCTTTTTGAATCAATTTCAGTTTTATCATTGTTATATCTCCAAAAATTATTTAAAACTTTTCTGGCGTGTTTTGGAAGTTTGTATATCATGTATTCAACATTAGAAATGGAAACCCTGGCCATCACTCGGCCTCAGTCTTGCATCTTTATTTGTTAAGGCGGCTTACCATTATTTATTGAGAAATCTATACATAAGGGAGAAATTTAGGTCAGTAAATAAGTTTTGATTCTCAGTACTGTACTTGGTAGATATTTGAGAACAATGATAATATTTACACAAATTACTGGCAACATATCAGTTACTAGAAAACTTTGCTGAGCTAAAAAGTTACCTCTGATTGAGTGGAAGCCTGCCGCATTAAAAAAGGCAGTATAATTTCCTCATAAAACTCCTAATGAAGCTTCTGTCATAACCTCCAGCTCAAAATAGTCTCCCAGGTTCTAGATCCAATCCTCTGGGGAGGGGCCCTGATCTTGTAGCCTCAAAATCTGACGTTTAAGTTACAGCATAACCTAACCTCAAGGGTTACCTTATGATCACCCCCAAGGATGAAGCTAGCACCAGCACTTCTCTGATGGACTTCTCCCTCCTGACACTCCTTGACCCTGCCAAGAAGACTAGGATATTAGTAGTGTGTGGCTACCTGGTCACCAGGCCACTAGTTTTCTCATCAATCACAAGAACATTGCCAAGGAAAAGCACTGCAAGCCCAGGCTTGCAGCGCAAACCAAGAAAGTGATAGTTTCCTTCACTATCCTAATTCTATTTACTCTGGACCTCGGCATATGGGGAATCTTCTCTATTCAGGACTATCTTCCTGAGTCACTTCGTTGCATCAACTGCTAATGCTATGAGCACCACAAAGCCCACTGAATGAGACCTACCCCTTGTGTCCCTTGCATCCAAAGGCATATAGCTAATGTGCTTATTAATGCACATAAGGAAGGGGAGGAAACCATTCCAAAATGTCCCAACTGCTCCCTCCCCCATCATAACTGGAACAGGAGGTGTCCAGAGCGTTCAAAGAGGATGTCGGAGGAGAAGACCACCCCAATGTCCAAGCAGCCTCGACCATACTTTGCTGCCAACCCTCTACTGCTCCTGATCCTTCCATCCTCACTCTTCTAGTCCACCCAACTTCCCAAAACCCTTCTCATCCCTCCCATTCCATCCTTTACCTTTCCTAGCAAACAGAAACCTTGTTCCTGGAAAACCTCACTCCCACAGTCATTCGCCTAAACTCAGTTTTTTCAACCAAGTCACATTAATGCTCACTCATAGGGGTGCCCTCTTACCTTGAAAAAATTGTTCTACGTTGTGATTGATTGTGTGCCTTCTGTCTTCCGATTAATCCTATCATTTGCTCAAAACCCCAAAAGAGTTCCTCACCTCCAATATAACCAGACTGGATTTTGCAATACTTTACGCTTAACACACGTTTGTATATTACTAACTCTCAAAAGAGCTTCATCATCGGAAATGAATTTTAGAGTTTTGGCTAGATATTTATATTCATATTTTGTTATAGGAAAGGGTTATTTTCATAAATAAATTAATTTGAACAAATGATTTTATCACTTGTAAATAAATCTACATTTTGTTGCATCCTCACGAAGGTGTTTAGTATTTGTAAAATTTAATAAAGTATGACCTTTAAAATGTATGAAGTATTCTATTTTAACCCTGGATAGGTACGGTCCTCGGACACCCCTTTAAGGGTAAACTCGGACGCGAACGACCCCGACGCCAAAAAAAATTCTTGAAAAATCAGTTTTTGCAGTAACCTCCTTTTTTCTTTTGCCAAAAAAAAAACTTCAATGAATGCTTAAAACAACTGTAAAGATAAATACTACTCATCTGCAGAAAAACTATTTATTATAAATATTTTAAAAAATTAAGTAGAAAAAAAAAGACCTGACATAAAAATTCATAAAAAAAAAGTTTATACATATATACACAAATCCTTTTAGGAATTGATTCTTGAATGTTTAGGACACATCTTGATGTATTTTGGATGAAGTCAGACCCATGGAGGTGAAGATCTGAAATGAGAAAAAAAGGGTAACTTTTTTTGGCCAAAAAAAATTGTCCAAATTTCATGAATTTTTTTGGGTACCCAAATGAAATAGGAAGTGGCTAATTTTTTTAGGGAATAAACATATGTTATCCTAAAATAGAAATATGTAAAAAAATCTTCATTATTTTGTAAATTACATTTATATCAGGGGCCATATCTAAAGGTAATTTTTTGAGTACTTGGAAATTTCGTAAAAAAATACATATATTTAATATATAATATGATATTTATGCAGGTAAAAATATACCAAAATATCACAAATTCTATAGGGAACAAGAATATATATAGATAGGGCAGCTTACGCTTCGGATATGTCCACAAAATGGCCGCCAACCACACTGACTCAGACTCCCTAATCTGCCACTTGAAATGTAGGAAGGGTATGTCAATTTCAAGGTGTTATTTACTAATCTAATTATTATTGGATATGCATAAAAATTGTATGGTGGGTAGCTGGATAATTGTCGATTATTTTACGACTATAAAATTAAAATTCTGACCCAAAAAATTTTTTTTGAAGGGAAATAAAATCGAAAAAAAAAATGTAAAACAATATTTTAGCTAAAAAAATTTGATGATATTCAATCAAAAAAAAAGTAAACAAAATTTTCCGACAAATAAACATCTAGAGGAATCATTACTCTGTGATAGTTCCTTAGTACGTAGTAATTTTGAAAGAATTGGGGAAAAACGAAAAAATGGCAATCACCGGAAAATCGAACACATACCTATATATACGCCATATCTGACTAAAAAAAAGATAGGCATGGGTAGCCAGATCATCTAGAAACACTTTCCAACACTATAAAAATATAAGTTTTGCGACACTACTTGCCAATTCCTTACGGTAACATGACTAAGCAAAAAAATGCAAAACAAATAAAAAGGGGCACTCGTGGAAAAATGGCCATTCTAATATACGGCATTTCAGAAAAAAAAAATTTCAGCCACGTGCTAGGCAAACCATCAAGGCATATTTTCCGACAAATAAACATATAAATGAAATATTACTCTGTGATAGTTCCTTAGTACGTAGTAATTTTGAAAGAAATGGGAAAAAACGAAAAAATGGCAATCACAGGAAAATCGAACACATACTTATATATACGCCATATCTGGCTAAAAAAAAAATAGGCATGGGTAGCCAGATCATCTAGAAACACTTTCCAACACTATAAAAATATAAGTTTTGCGACACTACTTGCCAATTCCTTACGGTAACATGACTAAGCAAAAAAATGCAAAACAAATAAAAAGGGGCACTCGCGGAAAAATGCCCAACATTCTAATATACGGCATCTCAGATAAAAAAAAAAGATATGCACGTGTTAGCCCAACCATCAAGGCACACTTTCTAACACATAAACATGAAAAAAAAATCAATAATATACGGAAATTCCTTACTACGTAGTAAATTTTTACAAATATTGAAAAAAAAAACAGAAATTGGCAACCGCAGTTAAATACCCAATATACCAATAACTACGTCGTATCTGACAAAAACAAAATCACGCATGGGTAGCCAGATCATCTAGACACACTTTCCAACATTAAAAAAGCAAAAGTTTTACGACACTATTTCCCAATATCTTACGGAAAAATGACTTGGCCAAAAAAAATAAAAAAAATTAAAAAGGGACACTCGCGGTAAAATGCCCGACATTCTAATATACGACATCTCAGATAAAAAAAAAGACATGCACGTGTTAGCCCAACCATCAAGGCACACTTTCTAACACATAAACATGAAAAAAAAATGAATAATATACGGCAATTCCTTACTACGTAGTAATTTTTACAAATATTGAAAAAAAAACAGAAATTGGTAACCGCAGTTAAATACCCAATATACCAATAACTACGTCGTATCTGACAAAAACAAAGTCATGCATGGGTAGCCAGATCATCTAGACACACTTTCCAACACTAAACAAGCAAAAGTTTTACGACACTATTTGGCAATATCTTACGGAAAAATGACTTGGCAAAAAAATGATAAAAAATGAAAAAGGGGCACTCGCGGTAAAATGGTCCTCGTGGTGATGAACGACATTTTAACTAAAAAAAAAAACTTGCACATGGTAGCCAAACAATCCACCAAGACTTTCCACAACTGATAACCTATACAAGTTGCACCATTCTACGACAATTTCATAATACGTAATAACTTTGATAATTATGCAAACTACCTCAGAAGGGTAAACTCGGACGCGAACGACCCCGACGCGTCTCAGAAATCGGGGAAGGAGTACAGCTACAGCAATGCACATTTGGACACTACTAGAGCGTGTAGGGGAGACACCTCCTGCAGGTCGATCACCCACAAATTCAGTCACAGGGGTGAGTCACGTGAGAAAAACCTGTTTTTTTTTTTACGCTCGGGGTCGCAAACGACCCACCGTACCTATCCAGGGTTAAAGGTTAGATCTTATGGATACGTTTCCTTTACATGATATCAATTCACTATGTGAAATGAACAGAGAAATAAGATTGTTGAGGATTGAGATAGGAAAAATTAAAAGTGACAATCTGAATGTGATGTATAAGATAATCAACATATCTACTCTTATAATCCCCATAACCGATACCTTCCGCAGCTGGGAAATATAATTTTCAGTAATATATCTTATGGACATCATTGGTAAAGTCTCACTGGAGGTATTAATTGCAATTATACAGGTAGGTTAATTTAGACAAAACCGTCTATTGCCGCACCCTACACGGGTACGGTCCTACTTTGAGCGATAATTGCTATTCTCACCAGGTAAGGTAATTTAGTAAAAAAAGGCCAATTGTTGTACCCTACTCTGGTAAGGTCCTACTCTGAGCGATAATTGCAATTATCACCGGGTAGGTTTATTTAGCAAAAACAGCCTTTTGCCGTACCCTACTCTGGTAAGGTCCCTTTTTGAGATATAATTGCAATGATACGGATATATCAAATTAGACAAAACGGCAATGAATCATGTAGAGTTCTAACTTCCTAATGGTTTTTTTATATAATAGGATTTTTGACAAACACAGGCTCTTTCTTCTTAGAAAATCATAGTAATCACTCTCTATTTCACTAGTTTGCATTTAGGGAGACGTACATTGGTCAGTAGTGCCCTAAGAGATGGGAATTAGTCTTAGCTGATAAGAGCTCAGCTCCTCCATAGTGATACCACAATCATTATTTATAACTAAAATATTTCTGTATAATGCCTCAAATTTATATAAAGTCTTAGGTACTGAGAGTATTTAACAACATATTCCACATTAGTTGCCAAATCCACATTATGGTGGCACTTGCAAGAAAGTCTTTCTTGGTTTCCTCTTGAAAGTCTTAATTCTTTCTTCAGTCTTTCTAAGGATGTCTAGTGGGGGCTCGTCATGTAGCTCTAGAACCTACAGTAGACATAAACATACTAGATCAAAGAACTTGAAACAATCTGTAACCATTCTCGTGTTGTAGGTAATCTGGCTTCCAAATGTAAGGTAAGTAAACAATGTGCATATAAACGTTTTGCTGAAAATCTTTCAAAATTTCATGATATGAATTTAGGCCTAAAAATATTGTTCTTGAAGCACTGGACACTTGGCAAGGTGATCTGTGACTTTAGTTCAAGTCCCGTTCAAGCTCTGTATATCTTGTAGTGTTTGCAACCTGACCATCGATGTGAACTAAAGAGGGAGATATTAGGGGGAGCCTAGAGGTCTACCTTTTAAGTCATCAGCAGCCAATGCCTAGCCCTCCCTCATCCTACTTTGTATATAAGACCAGTCTCAAGGGCATTGCCCTTTTTGCCTTGGCATTGTTACTGTCTCTTGCTTCTGCAATTCATGAAAAACCTTAAAACCTTGAAGGAAATTGTGAGGCAAAAGAGCAGCTTTGAGCTGCAAAGTTGAAACAGTCAAGTCCAGTCAGTGCGTCAGTCTAACTACTATGACTTTCATGCGGTCTTCTAATGCTGTTGATATGAAGGTCAAATACAGTGAAAGCACATTATTTACTTAAGGAAATACTATGCTTTCTGTGCAAAATGTTGTTCCGTCTGTGACTATAATTTTACCAACCTTGTTTTTTTAACGCTGCGCATTTGCATTGATTCGCAGGGGTACCAGTTTATCTTGGAAAGGTTACCTAATAGCTGATTGGTTGGAGCATTTTGTCCAAATATAATGATTGTTTTAAAATTTCTTCCTCTGAAATATTTTTTTGTTATCATATCATGTTAACAAATGAAGAATTGGGGCTGTGACTTCGATATGAGCAATACTTGACGCTTCAGAGGACTCTGGCAGAACCGAGGACTCCCGAGAGTCCTCTGTCAATCTCAGAGAGGAAAGGCCTTGAGATGCATGTGTAGGCATTGAAACTGGTTGGGTATGTTTCTGTTAATGAATAAGCTTAGCCGTCTTAATCATTCCCATTATGTCTTTATGATCTCGTAGAACCTCTTATGTATAATAACGTAAGTGGTAGGGAAATTTATAATCATCATAAAAATAATATCTTTTTGTGTGACACTTGCTCATAATGAGATGGCAGAAGAAGAGAAGGTTTTACCTTCTCCGCTGATGCCCGCTCTGTAATAGATATTTACAATCAATATCCACAGTCATTCTTTGTTGAGAATGAGCAAGTTGTCTGAATTTTAGGCACTTGTGACAGAAATATTGTGAGGCAAAGGAACAACCATCAGAAAACTAGGATAAGGTTATATCTCCCAAAAGGTCTAGCTCCTAAAACTGCAGACTCTTCCTCCTAATTGGGAGGAATAAATATATAATTCACTAATGAGCGATCGTCATACTCCAAGTACAATACTTGACACAACACTAATTGAGAATTATGCAAACACGTAAAGGCTGATTCATATTCAGTAGAGGGACAACCACTGGTGGTAGCAGGCTCAGCTGCCATTCCAACAAGGGAATGCATATAAGTGGCAGAGCATTCAGGTGGGACTGCTTACACTAAGACACTTGGTGGGTGTTAGTTTCTGGAAACCCGTATGTAGTAGAAATTTTTATTTATCAAATGCTGACTTCTGTATCCTTTTAAAAGTATTTTGTATCTGTCCTAACAATACAAACACGGGTCCTTTTTTAAAGAAGTGTAACTTCGTCTGAGTAACCATCATCTGATTGCCCAGGGTCACAGAGAGCGAAAGAAGAATAATGGCAGAACGAGATAATTAACTGGAGTGGTTTTAGGCAAGAGAGTGGCATCATGATACTATGGCCATGTGCTAAGAGTGGAGTAGGTGGAACTAATCACGGGAGCAAAAAAACCAATGATGGTGAGGATCAGATGGGTGGATGTGGTGAGGAGTGATATGGGTGGGACTGAGGAGACAGGATGATGCAAGTAATATAAATAGATGGGGAAAGGTGACCAGAGCACCCAACCCAGCTATATAGTGGGAAAAATAAAATTTAAAGAAGAAGAATTATAACAGATTCTGCTATGCAGTGTTGTATCAGATATGAAGTCAAATTTTGCTATGTTTGTATTTGGAAAACAAATTTGAGTGCAAATATTTCTCTTAGTAATGATAGAGTATATGTAATATACTGCAAGTTTTTGTCCAACTAATTAAGACACTATTCAGCAGCGGACGACCAGACTGGAGAAGAATACTCGAGAGAAGGTACTAAAACCATTAAAACACTTCTACAGTGGAACAAAACTTTTACCATGAAAGACCAAATTCACCAGGTTCAAGTCGTTTGTCACCGTACAGCCACACACATCGAAAGGAGACTGTGAACAGTTGTGCATCAATAAGGCAAAAAGAAAATTGGGAATAATGTCAGGTTTTCAGAGAAGACTTTTCACAAATTTCTAGCTCCTTCTTTCAACATCTATAACATATCATTGTACTTTTTATATCCTTTATCAAGAATCACCAAAACACAAAAGCAGGTCTTCAAATCTTATTCATTAATTATAGGAAGAGAAAGGAAAACAAAATATAAAAAACGATACAATTTGAGACACAGCATATCAGTACTTACACAGTACTGCTTTAGAACACAGAAAGCAAGAGTCTCTAGCTGTCTTACATGTCGTTAGAACTACCTCACCATGTTTCAAAAACCGTTCCAACTGAAAGACCATGATTTGCTTTTCTGTAAGAACAAAGTTATGATGGGAGATTTCAAAATAAAACTGATGAGACTCACAGCTAATAGGACTTATGGCGTTGAATTAATTCGTTCTATTGTGAATGAAAATATTTCTTCATTTAAATTCACAAATTTTGTTATTTACACTTTTCCTAATTATACAAATCAGACTCTTATTGATTAGGAGTAGCTCAGAGGAACCTGAACTACTGTTTAAATGGAAAAGGATTTGAATGTGTGTCAGGACAAATAAGGATTTTGAGAAGTCTTTAGCCATCCTGGAACTGTCATTGGAATTGAGGCAAAGATCTTCACTATACTCTTCAGTCGTAACCAGTATGGACTTGTGTCATTGCGTATTATCAAATTCTATGAAAACCAGCGATACATCCCCTCAATCTATGCCATAACAATTATCCTTTTAACCCGGTTGCCGATCATGGCATACAGTTAGGGGCGAGTGTATTCTTTGAAGTGCTAATTATTCCCTTGGGTCATTCTAGATAATACTCATGACAATGCTAGTAAGACTGTTTAGCACTTGACACTGTGTTTACAGCCCCTGACTTTGTCCTAGGAGTATACATCAGTAGGATAACTCAGATCTGCATTTGGGGAGTTTTTTCAAAATTGTTAAAGGTGGGAATTTTAATGGTTAAAGACTCAGATTTTTAGGGCTAGAAAATTACAAATCAATTTTAAACTATTAATTTTGTTCTTACACTTAATAAATCCCATTTCCTTTTAAAATAATTGAGATTTGCTTATTGTGGGGCAAGAAGTCCTCATAGAACTAAACTGGTTGGTTCTCTTTCTTCTCTAGAAAATGCCAGCCTCCCGACTCCTGTAGGAGAGCTTAGGGGACGACCCCAGTCCCTTGTTATCAGTCCAAATAAAGGGATTGCCAGCCTCCCGACTCCTGTAGGAGAGCTTAGGGGACGACCCCAGTCTCCTGTTATCAGTCCAAATAAAGGGATTGCCAGCCTCCCGACTCCTGTAGGAGAGCTTAGGGGACGACCCCAGTCTCCTGTTATCAGTCCAAATAAAGGGATTGCCAGCCTCCCGACTCCTGTAGGAGAGCTTAGGGGACGACCCCAGTCCCTTGTTATCAGTCCAAATAAAGGGATTGCCAGCCTCCCGACTCCTGTAGGAGAGCTTAGGGGACGACCCCAGTCCCCTGTTATCAGTCCAAATAAAGGGATTGCCAGCCTCCCGACTCCTGTAGGAGAGCTTAGGGGACGACCCCAGTCCCCTGTTATCAGTCCAAATAAAGGGATTGCCAGCCTCCTGACTCCTGTAGGAGAGCTTAGGGGACGACCCCAGTCCCCTGTTATCAGTCCAAATAAAGGGATTGGCAGCCTCCCGACTCCTGTAGGAGAGCTTAGGGGACGACCCCAGTCCCCTGTTATCAGTCCAAATAAAGGGATTGCCAGCCTTCCGACTCCTGTAGGTGAGCTTAGGGGACGACCCCAGTCCCCTGTTATCAGTCCAAATAAAGGGATTGCCAGCCTCCCGACTCCTGTAGGAGAGCTTAGGGGACTACCCCAGTCCCTTGTTATCAGTCCAAATAAAGGGATTGCCAGCCTCCCGACTCCTGTAGGAGAGCTTAGGGGACGACCCCAGTCCCTTGTTATCAGTCCAAATAAAGGGATTGCCAGCCTCCCGACTCCTGTAGGAGAGCTTAGGGGACGACCCCAGTCCCCTGTTATCAGTCCAAATAAAGGGATTGCCAGCCTCCCGACTCCTGTAGGAGAGCTTAGGGGACGACCCCAGTCCCCTGTTATCAGTCCAAATAAAGGGATTGCCAGCCTCCCGACTCCTGTAGGAGAGCTTAGGGGACGACCCCAGTCCCCTGTTATCAGTCCAAATAAAGGAATTGTCAGCCTCCCGACTCCTGTAGGAGAGCTTAGGGGACGACCCCAGTCCCCTGTTATCAGTCCAAATAAAGGGATTGCCAGCCTCCCGACTCCTGTAGGAGAGCTTAGGGGACGACCCCAGTCCCCTGTTATCAGTCCAAATAAAGGGATTGCCAGCCTCCCGACTCCTGTAGGAGAGCTTAGGGGACGACCCCAGTCCCCTGTTATCAGTCCAAATAAAGGGATTGCCAGCCTCCCGACTCCTGTAGGAGAGCTTAGGGGACGACCCCAGTCTCCTGTTATCAGTCCAAATAAAGGAATTGGCAGCCTCCCGACTCCTGTAGGAGAGCTTAGGGGACGACCCCAGTCCCCTGTTATCAGTCCAAATAAAGGGATTGCCAGCCTCCCGACTCCTCTAGGTGAGCTTAGGGGACGACCCCAGTCCCCTGTTATCAGTCCAAATAAAGGGATTGCCAGCCTCCCGACTCCTGTAGGAGAGCGTAGGGGACGACCCCAGTCCCCTGTTATCAGTCCAAATAAAGGGATTGCCAGCCTCCCGACTCCTGTAGGAGAGCTTAGGGGATGACCCCAGTCCCTTGTTATCAGTCCAAATAAAGGGATTGCCAGCCTCCCGACTCCTGTAGGAGAGCTTAGGGGACGACCCCAGTCCCCTGTTATCAGTCCAAATAAAGGGATTGCCAGCCTCCCGACTCCTGTAGGAGAGCTTAGGGGACGACCACAGTCCCCTGTTATCAGTTCAAATAAAGGGATTGCCAGCCTCCCGACTCCTGTAGGAGAGCTTAGGGGACGACCCCAGTCCCCTGTTATCAGTCCAAATAAAGGGATTGCCAGCCTCCCGACTCCTGTAGGAGAGCTTAGGGGACGACCCCAGTCCCCTGTTATCAGTCCAAATAAAGGGATTGCCAGCCTCCCGACTCCTGTAGGAGAGCTTAGGGGACGACCCCAGTCCCTTGTTATCAGTCCAAATAAAGGGATTGCCAGCCTCCCGACTTCTGTAGGAGAGCTTAGGGGACGACCCCAGTCCCTTGTTATCAGTCCAAATAAAGGGATTGCCAGCCTCCCAACTCCTGTAGGAGAGCTTAGGGGACGACCCCAGTCCCCTGTTATCAGTCCAAATAAAGGAATTGGCAGCCTCCCAACTCCTGTAGGAGAGCTTAGGGGACGACCCCAGTCCCCTGTTATCAGTCCAAATAAAGGGATTGCCAGCCTCCCGACTCCTGTAGGAGAGCTTAGGGGACGACCCCAGTCCCTTGTTATCAGTCCAAATAAAGGGATTGCCAGCCTCCCGACTTCTGTAGGAGAGCTTAGGGGACGACCCCAGTCCCTTGTTATCAGTCCAAATAAAGGGATTGCCAGCCTCCCGACTCCTGTAGGAGAGCTTAGGGGACGACCCCAGTCCCCTGTTATCAGTCCAAATAAAGGGATTGCCAGCCTCCCGACTCCTGTAGGAGAGCTTAGGGGACGACCCCAGTCCCCTGTTATCAGTCCAAATAAAGGGATTGCCAGCCTTCCGACTCCTGTAGGTGAGCTTAGGGGACGACCCCAGTCCCCTGTTATCAGTCCAAATAAAGGGATTGCCAGCCTCCCGACTCCTGTAGGTGAGCTTAGGGGATGACCCCAGTCCCCTGTTATCAGTCCAAATAAAGGGATTGCCAGCCTCCCGACTCCTGTAGGAGAGCTTAGGGGACGACCCCAGTCCCTTGTTATCAGTCCAAATAAAGGGATTACCAGCCTCCCGACTCCTGTAGGAGAGCTTAGGGGACGACCCCAGTCCCTTGTTATCAGTCCAAATAAAGGGATTGCCAGCCTCCCGACTCCTGTAGGAGAGCTTAGGGGACGACCCCAGTCCCCTGTTATCAGTCCAAATAAAGGGATTGCCAGCCTCTCGACTCCTGTAGGAGAGCTTAGGGGACGACCCCAGTCCCCTGTTATCAGTCCAAATAAAGGGATTGCCAGCCTCCCGACTCTTGTAGGAGAGCTTAGGGGACGACCCCAGTCCCTTGTTATCAGTCCAAATAAAGGGATTGCCAGCCTCCCAACTCCTGTAGGAGAGCTTAGGGGACGACCCCAGTCCCCTGTTATCAGTCCAAATAAAGGAATTGTCAGCCTCCCAACTCCTGTAGGAGAGCTTAGGGGACGACCCCAGTCCCTTGTTATCAGTCCAAATAAAGGGATTGCCAGCCTCCCGACTCCTGTAGGAGAGCTTAGGGGACGACCCCAGTCCCTTGTTATCAGTCCAAATAAAGGGATTGCCAGCCTCCCAACTCCTGTAGGAGAGCTTAGGGGACGATCCCAGTCTCCTGTTATCAGTCCAAATAAAGGAATTGGCAGCCTCCCGACTCCTGTAGGAGAGCTTAGGGGACGACCCTAGTCCCCTGTTATCAGTCCAAATAAAGGGATTGCCAGCCTCCCGACTCCTCTAGGTGAGCTTAGGGGACGACCCCAGTCCCCTGTTATCAGTCCAAATAAAGGGATTGCCAGCCTCCCGACTCCTGTAGGAGAGCTTAGGGGATGACCCCAGTCCCTTGTTATCAGTCCAAATAAAGGGATTGCCAGCCTCCCGACTCCTGTAGGAGAGCTTAGGGGACGACCCCAGTCCCCTGTTATCAGTCCAAATAAAGGGATTGCCAGCCTCCCGACTCCTGTAGGAGAGCTTAGGGGACGACCCCAGTCCCCTGTTATCAGTTCAAATAAAGGGATTGCCAGCCTCCCGACTCCTGTAGGAGAGCTTAGGGGACGACCCCAGTCCCCTGTTATCAGTCCAAATAAAGGGATTGCCAGCCTCCCGACTCCTGTAGGAGAGCTTAGGGGACGACCCCAGTCCCTTGTTATCAGTCCAAATAAAGGGATTGCCAGCCTCCCGACTTCTGTAGGAGAGCTTAGGGGACGACCCCAGTCCCCTGTTATCAGTCCAAATAAAGGGATTGCCAGCCTCCCGACTCCTGTAGGAGAGCTTAGGGGACGACCCCAGTCCCTTGTTATCAGTCCAAATAAAGGGATTGCCAGCCTCCCGACTCCTGTAGGAGAGCTTAGGGGACGACCCCAGTCTCCTGTTATCAGTCCAAATAAAGGAATTGGCAGCCTCCCGACTCCTGTAGGAGAGCTTAGGGGACGACCCCAGTCCCCTGTTATCAGTCCAAATAAAGGGATTGCCAGCCTCCCGACTCCTCTAGGTGAGCTTAGGGGACGACCCCAGTCCCCTGTTATCAGTCCAAATAAAGGGATTGCCAGCCTCCCGACTCCTGTAGGAGAGCTTAGGGGACGACCCCAGTCCCCTGTTATCAGTCCAAATAAAGGGATTGCCAGCCTCCCGACTCCTGTAGGAGAGCTTAGGGGATGACCCCAGTCCCTTGTTATCAGTCCAAATAAAGGGATTGCCAGCCTCCCGACTCCTGTAGGAGAGCTTAGGGGACGACCCCAGTCCCCTGTTATCAGTCCAAATAAAGGGATTGCCAGCCTCCCGACTCCTGTAGGAGAGCTTAGGGGACGACCCCAGTCCCCTGTTATCAGTCCAAATAAAGGGATTGCCAGCCTCCCGACTCCTGTAGGAGAGCTTAGGGGACGACCCCAGTCCCCTGTTATCAGTCCAAATAAAGGGATTGCCAGCCTCCCGACTCCTGTAGGAGAGCTTAGGGGACGACCCCAGTCCCCTGTTATCAGTCCAAATAAAGGGATTGCCAGCCTCCCGACTTCTGTAGGAGAGCTTAGGGGACGACCCCAGTCCCTTGTTATCAGTCCAAATAAAGGGATTGCCAGCCTCCCAACTCCTGTAGGAGAGCTTAGGGGACGACCCCAGTCCCCTGTTATCAGTCCAAATAAAGGAATTGGCAGCCTCCCAACTCCTGTAGGAGAGCTTAGGGGACGACCCCAGTCCCCTGTTATCAGTCCAAATAAAGGGATTGCCAGCCTCCCGACTCCTGTAGGAGAGCTTAGGGGACGACCCCAGTCCCTTGTTATCAGTCCAAATAAAGGGATTGCCAGCCTCCCGACTTCTGTAGGAGAGCTTAGGGGACGACCCCAGTCCCTTGTTATCAGTCCAAATAAAGGGATTGCCAGCCTCCCGACTTCTGTAGGAGAGCTTAGGGGACGACCCCAGTCCCTTGTTATCAGTCCAAATAAAGGGATTGCCAGCCTCCCGACTCCTGTAGGAGAGCTTAGGGGACGACCCCAGTCCCCTGTTATCAGTCCAAATAAAGGGATTGCCAGCCTCCCGACTCCTGTAGGAGAGCTTAGGGGACGACCCCAGTCCCCTGTTATCAGTCCAAATAAAGGGATTGCCAGCCTTCCGACTCCTGTAGGTGAGCTTAGGGGATGACCCCAGTCCCCTGTTATCAGTCCAAATAAAGGGATTGCCAGCCTCCCGACTCCTGTAGGAGAGCTTAGGGGACGACCCCAGTCCCTTGTTATCAGTCCAAATAAAGGGATTGCCAGCCTCCCGACTCCTGTAGGAGAGCTTAGGGGACGACCCCAGTCCCTTGTTATCAGTCCAAATAAAGGGATTGCCAGCCTCCCGACTCCTGTAGGAGAGCTTAGGGGACGACCCCAGTCCCCTGTTATCAGTCCAAATAAAGGGATTGCCAGCCTCCCGACTCCTGTAGGAGAGCTTAGGGGACGACCCCAGTCCCCTGTTATCAGTCCAAATAAAGGGATTGCCAGCCTCCCGACTCTTGTAGGAGAGCTTAGGGGACGACCCCAGTCCCTTGTTATCAGTCCAAATAAAGGGATTGCCAGCCTCCCAACTCCTGTAGGAGAGCTTAGGGGACGACCCCAGTCCCCTGTTATCAGTCCAAATAAAGGAATTGTCAGCCTCCCAACTCCTGTAGGAGAGCTTAGGGGACGATCCCAGTCCCCTGTTATCAGTCCAAATAAAGGAATTGTCAGCCTCCCAACTCCTGTAGGAGAGCTTAGGGGACGACCCCAGTCCCTTGTTATCAGTCCAAATAAAGGGATTGCCAGCCTCCCGACTCCTGTAGGAGAGCTTAGGGGACGACCCCAGTCCCTTGTTATCAGTCCAAATAAAGGGATTGCCAGCCTCCCAACTCCTGTAGGAGAGCTTAGGGGACGATCCCAGTCTCCTGTTATCAGTCCAAATAAAGGAATTGGCAGCCTCCCGACTCCTGTAGGAGAGCTTAGGGGACGACCCTAGTCCCCTGTTATCAGTCCAAATAAAGGGATTGCCAGCCTCCCGACTCCTCTAGGTGAGCTTAGGGGACGACCCCAGTCCCCTGTTATCAGTCCAAATAAAGGGATTGCCAGCCTCCCGACTCCTGTAGGAGAGCTTAGTGGATGACCCCAGTCCCTTGTTATCAGTCCAAATAAAGGGATTGCCAGCCTCCCGACTCCTGTAGGAGAGCTTAGGGGACGACCCCAGTCCCCTGTTATCAGTCCAAATAAAGGGATTGCCAGCCTCCCGACTCCTGTAGGAGAGCTTAGGGGACGACCCCAGTCCCCTGTTATCAGTTCAAATAAAGGGATTGCCAGCCTCCCGACTCCTGTAGGAGAGCTTAGGGGACGACCCCAGTCCCCTGTTATCAGTCCAAATAAAGGGATTGCCAGCCTCCCGACTCCTGTAGGAGAGCTTAGGGGACGACCCCAGTCCCTTGTTATCAGTCCAAATAAAGGGATGGCCAGCCTCCCGACTTCTGTAGGAGAGCTTAGGGGACGACCCCAGTCCCTTGTTATCAGTCCAAATAAAGGGATTGCCAGCCTCCCAACTCCTGTAGGAGAGCTTAGGGGACGACCCCAGTCCCCTGTTATCAGTCCAAATAAAGGAATTGGCAGCCTCCCAACTCCTGTAGGAGAGCTTAGGGGACGACCCCAGTCACTTGTTATCAGTCCAAATAAAGGAATTGGCAGCCTCCCGACTCCTGTAGGTGAGCTTAGGGGACGACCCCAGTCCCCTGTTATCAGTCCAAATAAAGGGATTGGCAGACTGAAAGTGAGAACTCCAACAAAAGGATCCCTCTTCATATCCTGCCTCCCATTTTAAATTGGTTAGATTAAAGGTCTCTAAATGCAGAGATCCTTCAGATTGGGAGAAGTTTTAGGTATCGTGATCGGGGTCTAAGGAAGGTCAGCAATCTTCTTCACCACAGGAAGGTTAGACTGCAGATCAAGGTTATCTACTTCTCTTCACAGAACTCCTGCACAGAACTCCTCACACAGCCAAATTTAGAATAAATAATCTGGGATACCTGAGTATACCTTTCCTTCCAAAATAACTTGTCCCAATAGTTAATTGCCTTATGTGAAAAAAAGGTCGCTGCCTTTTGTTAGACAGCAATATTCTCCTGTACGGAGTTCTGTCCTTTCCATGAAATATGTAAAATATGTAAAACGTGCGTGAAGTTACTATTCATCTTATCTCTGCATGTAATTATATAAATACATACACGTGAAGAATCCCTCCTCCCCCATTCCTTACCATCTCTATCTACCAGTTTTACCTAATGTCCTTATGATGGTAATAAAAGAGTTATATCAAATGCAGTTATTAATAGGGATAAATTTATTGTATCAACAACAGCATATTATCAGTAAAATGTCTATCTATCTGTAAAAATAAATAGTGAGCGATATAATCAGGTGCAGTGCATAAATTATCCATATCAACAACAAAAATTACAGTCCAGTTTATTTATCAATATTATTTATGATTAAATATTAACAAAATGATATTCTCCAAATAGCACAAAATGTATATTAAGCCTATCGCATACCCTGGGCATGCATTAGTGGGAATCAAAATTCAAGGAAGGGTATACATAATACATTAGCATATATGTTAATGAAATATATTCCAAAAGGCTAAAAAATATATAGTTTATTAACAAATAATATGTTCAAATTAGGTCATCAACGGGCATATAGAATAAAAATAGCATATTCAAATAATGTTTGTAAAGGATATAGAGTAAAAAAATAGTAAATCAAATGATGTCGTAAATGGGTATACAGTATGAAAAGAGTACATTCAAATTATGTTGTAAATTGGTATAGAGTATAAAAAAATAGTACATCCATATTATGTGATAAATGGGTATACTACATTCAAATTATGTTGGGAATGGGAATACAGTATGAAAGTAGTACATTCAAATCATACAGTGAATGGGAATACAGTATAAAAAATAAATACATTCTAATTTTATCATGACTGGGTATACAGTATAAAAAATTGTAAATTCAAATTATGGCATAAATGGGTATACAGTGTAAAAATAGCACATTCAAATTATGTCATGAATGGGTAAACAGTAAGAAAACAGTACATTTGAATTATGTCGTATATGTGTATACAGTATATGGCCACTAATATATATTAAGTAAAAGTGTGATTTTGTGGAAAGGAAAATGAAAATAATATTTTCAAATTATGTTCTTAAAGGGTGTACAGTATATAAATATTAAAATCAAATTATTTTGCAAATAGGTCTATAGTATGAAAGTAGTACATTCAAATTATGTTCTAAATGGGTTTAGAATACATATATAGTACAGTCAAATAATGTCGTGAATGGGTATACAGTATAATAAATAGTACATTCAAATTATGTTATAAACGGGTATACAGTGTAAAAAATAGTACATTGAAATTGTCGTAAATGGGTATACAGTATATGGGCACTGATATATATTAAGTAAAAGTGCAATTTTGAGGAAAGGAATAACTATAGTATATGATGAAAAAATACATTCCATAAGGGCCATGAATACTTTATGTATCAACCCCCCAAAAAATTATTCCTGGTAAGCCATTGATATAATTTTATAACAAAACGATTATACAGCACTAAGATATTCCGAAAAAAAAAAACGATAAATTGTGAAGGAAAAATTTCTTGTCTTCTTTTACCAGTGAAGATATATAAATTTCTAAATCTGAAAAAAAAAGAGCCAGTGGGAAATGAAGGTCATGTTGCATAGACAGGGTTGGTAGGCTGAGGACAGGAGTATACAGGTGGAGAGCCTCCTACTAGAGGACCTTCCTGGGGCACTGTAAACCTTGGCATCAATCTGACGTTGTACTATTGATTTTTTTCTTTGAGAAGGAATGAAAAGTTATTACAAAGCTTATAGAATTTTGGAATGTATTTATAGGGGTTCTAAGAGATGTTTGAGAAAAAGGTTTACCATGACAACAGGAGTGCCCAGCTCTACATAATGGACTGGATGTATAGACGAACAGAAAATAATATGAGTAGTGAAGTGAAATTCCCGAGAAGAGCATGTGGAATGATACATGATAAGAGAAGACCTGAAGACCTGTTGTTGAGATTGTGCACGTACAGGTGGACAGACAAGCAGGTTGGAGAAGGGGGTGAAATGTTCTTAAACCAGTAAAGTATTCAAGTTCACTGCTCACCATGTACTTTGGGGTACCATCATCATGAGGGATGTGCTTCAGGGCTTCATTAATTTCATCTTCCACTTTGGGAAGAGAAACTAAAATATATGAAAGTTGGATACAAGATGAACTCACGATTTTAATATCAGCCACAGCAGAATAGTTTTATACTAAAGATATTGTTTTAAGTTTATGTTGAAAATGATAAATTCTGTATACATGAAAATGAGCAAATAAGAAGATAAGCTTTATATCTTTACACATTGCCTCATGTTATTATGGAGATGGTGTATGTGCTATGAATGAGATAAGGTGTATTTTTGTATTCATTATAATTCCTTGTAATTATATGAATTTCAATTTGCTTCTCTGGTAATCCCTTAAATCTATTACCTCTACCCTTAATCCATTACTTCATTACTTAGGATGCTCCCCTTATTTGCTGATCAAATGCTAAGTTCTAATGGTACTCAACTGAAGAAAGTGATCAAACAGGAGACCGAGTCAGTTCTTTTCAGTTCTGATCAAGCAAGAGGCTCTAATGACCTAAGTAGATTCCAGATGAGTTTGCTGGGAAGATGTCCTCGTCTTCTTTGATTATATGAATCTGCAATTAAATGAAGCTAATATTAGAAACTTCTCATGAAGTATATAAAATAGCAGTTGAAGGAACGGATCATAAAAAAAGGATCGTATCTTTCAGTTTTCATATTACATTTATGATAGAACAATGTTCAAAAGGAAATATTTCACATCTATTTCAATGATTTTAATAAATTTACATTTAAAATGACAATCCGGAATCAAATGGCTCCTCCATTCCAAGTCTTATAATTCATGAATTTGTCGCAAGAAGAGAAAAGGAGAAATATCAATTGTGCATCAACCAAATTGTCCAGCACTAAATCTTAAGAAAAATATAGAAGTTGAAGAGAGGACGCTCTGTGCAAAGAAGTGGAACATGACTCTAGAGAAGGACAAAGTTAAGGAATGGCTGTGTCTGGTACTCACCGATATCAATCCGAGACGAGAAGTGAAGGAATTAACACTTTGAGAGATGACCTGCTTTTCCCTGAGGTCAGACTCTATTTCCAGAATGCAGATAATGTCTGTTGTTTAGGTACATTGCCGAACCCTTCCAGCCATGCAGAGGCTCTTGTAGTTTTTGCAGCCTATAGGAAAAAGGTCTCAAAAAAGGCCTTAAAAACTCTCCACTCCTGCCCAAGTACTGGCTGGATGCAGACTGCCCAGACAACAAAATAAAAACCATGAAAAGCTGTCGTATAAGCATGACCTCTCACCAGAGGGCTGATTTAGGTGCCATTTGAAGAAATGGTGGAATTTCCCAAAAGAAGCTCAACAAATAATTCTCCTGAAAACATGTAATAAACAAAGAATTAATCTTTGGTGGAAAAAAAAATAGGTTTAAAGCATCTTGCTTAATGAGTGAAGACAAATTAGGTAAGTAAAATCCTTCTGATGAAACTATTTAGAAGAGGGGATTTTTACAATTAGTTTCTAAAGACAAAAGTTGAATGATTGAAAACCACAAGTTAATCTTTACTTAGTTTTGTGATTCAGAAATAAAAAAAGTAATTTAGGACATATCTGTCTGTCTGTGTCTCTGTCTGTCTGTGCTGCCGAAGTGAGATATCCAATCTCTTTCACCTTTGTTTGTTTCTGCTAATAAAATGAAGTTTTACTTCCCACTAAAAGGAAGAGGAAAGATTAATATCAAATTAAATATAAGACAGTACTGGAATATAAAAAGGTTCTAATATAGTTATGATATAGTAAATTATCAAATAAATATATTTTTATCATAAATAATAGTAATGTTAACAATGATAGTATCAATAAAAATGACAATATAGAAAACTTTTGCAAAAGTTATCGACAGGAGAGTAACTTTATTCTTCGCGTTTTATTCATTAGGAACAATAAACTTAGATTTTATTTTTTTCCTTTAATTCATTTAGAGTAGTAACTTCAAAGTTTTTAACTTAAAATCTTACCTCATCTTTTTGTCTCAGTTCTGTGTTCTTTATCCTCTCATCAGAAGTTGACTAAATGGGTCTGACTGACGCTGTTCTAACATTTCAGCTTCTCTTCAGTCCAACAGATGACAGTGGACAATATCCCCTTGCACCAGTCAGTCAGTCAGTCAGTTAGTCAATCAATGTTCAGTTCTACCAGTTCATCTGATCTGTAAAAAGGAAATAGCATCAACATACGAGGGCAAAACAAAGTTTAAGTGCTATACAAAAGATAAAATGTCTACAATAGAAATCTTGTTGTGATATATCTTCACTCTGATCTTTTATTGCAAAACGAAATGGATCAACTAAATTAATAAGAATATGTAGTAGCAGAGCATATCTATTCATTATCATATAACATTAAATGCAGGATAGAAGTTGTACAAAAACACTTTATATGTAAGTTCACAAAAAAGGATATACTTCTGATAAATATCATTTTGCATGGAGCAAATAGCCTGTTATAAAATGAGTAAAATAAATGAGTTGTAGACAGGAGTGTCTATACAAAAAAGAGGAAGAAGACTACTTTAGAGAAGGTCAAAGTTAAGGAATAACTGAGTCTGGTAATTACCACCATTAATCCGAGATAAGCTTTAAAGACCTGTCTTGGGGTCAGATTCTGATTCCTCAATTCAGAAATTGGCTACAATTCCTTATGGGAGACTCTTTACTTTCGCTCAGGTGTTGACTGGACTCGGTGTGCCCAACCTCCAAAATAAAAACCTGAGGTGAGGAGAGCCATTTTAGACAGAGTATGTCAAGCACCTCGTACCACCAGCCGTTGTTTGGAGCTTCCCTTGTCGATCATGGCCTCTGATACTCTAGTCAAGGTGTAGCTCAGGTCTTTGCAAGGAAGGACTCGCTGAGTGCAAGGAGATGTCCGAATGACATTTCTCTATAGCTCTGATGAAAGCACCATTAGAGAAGAGGGAGGAACTCCCGAAGAGAAGCTCGTCACTTAATCATTTCCCTGCAAACATACAATAAACCTACAAAAAATAGTTATTTTGAAAAACAGAATTATCAAATGCCTCTTACTTAATGGTCAATGATGAATTGGTGAAATAAATGCAATGCCTTAAAACCATTATAAGTAGGTACCTTTTACAATTATTATTATCTAAAAATAATAGTAGATTGCCTGAAACACCAGAAAAAAATGTTCACTTCTATTTGAGAAAACTAATCAACTTAAAGACAGAGAAAAAGAAAACCTCAAGCTACAGTTACTGTTAATTACTCCTATGTTCCTCCCTCCTATTCCTTCGGTCTTTCTGTCTGCATGAAAATAAGAGAGACACACCTGACTTAATCTACCTTTGTTTGTTTCATGTTGATATAGAAGAAATCATTACCTTTTATAAAGTCAACATTTATATTTCATTGTGTGAACGCATGGAAATATTCGATAATAAGTCTAATTGTATAAATTATTTAAAAATTTATATTCAACATGAATAATGAAAATTAATGTTAACGTTACTTTTCATTTAATTTATTAAAAAAAGTAACTTAAAATATTACCCTTTCTATTCCTTTAATTAGGAGCAGTAACTACAAATCTTACATTTTCATTCTATTGATTAAAAGAAGTAACTACTTATCATACCCATTTCATACAATTTATTAAGAACAGTAACTCAAAATTCTTACCCTTAAAATCCTACCTCATCTTCTAAGTCTCCTCTCCAATGTCAGCTTCAGTTCTGCCTTCCTTCATTTTCTGATAAGAATTTGACTTCATGAGTCTGACGGACGCTGGCCTAACATGTCAGCTTCTCTTAGGTCCAACAGATGACGAGGAACTGTATCTGTCTGCATCAGTCAGCCAGTCAGTCAGTCAGTCTTCGGTTCTACCAGTTCATATGATCTGCAATAAGAAACAGCATCAACATATGAGGCCATTACAAAGTTCAAGTGTTTTACAAAAGATCAAATCTTTGCAATAAAAAGATTAGTGTGATAATCCTTTACTTTGATCCTTAATTGCAAAACTAAATTGATTTACTATAATAATATGATTCCTTAGCAGAAAAACTGGTCCATTTTAACATGTAAGTTTGGAGAAAAAGTTATACTTTCTGATACGTTTACTTTAATGTTCAAATTAATCAAATACAGAACAAGAGAATTCACAAAGAACTCACCTGTCTGAAAAGTTTTAAGATCCCTTTTTCTCATATCTTTTTTGTTGCATGATATGAGTCCTTTGAAGGACTTAGGTAAAAATGATGTCTTCATTCACCCCCAGAGAGAGAGAGAGAGAGAGAGAGAGAGAGAGAGAGAGAGAGAGAGACTTCTTGCTGAAGAGCTTATGCTTACAGATTCCGTCCAGAGCTTTGAGGGAAGATTACGGACATTTCAGAAGACATTATCAATGTAGTCTAATATTGAAAAATAAAATGTTAAAGGTGATAAAAACAACATTTGTTTTCATTCAAAGATTTATTTCTGATGATTTCCACTGTTACTTATTACCTACCATCGCCTCTACTATCATCAGCAAGA
>NC_090767.1:32312671-32325171 GCF_036898095.1 Palaemon carinicauda
AAGAGAAAGAAGAAGAAGAAAAAGAAGAACGTTGAGAAAAATGATAATCAAAACTGAACATTTTCTATGTGTTTCTTTCTTAAGATACAAAAGGAAAATATCAATAGGGAATAATAATAAATAATAATAATAATAATAATAATAATAATAATAATAATAATAATAATAACTGCAACAACGAATTTAGAGGCAAAAGAACTAATGTGTGTGCATTTGCGTGTGCGTGTGGGAGTCAATGTGTGTGTGCATACGACCATTGTAGCCGCTCGCATAAGGAATGTCATCAGTCTCCTCATGAAACTCTCACATTATGCACTAAGTAAATCAACTCAACCAATAACAACTCAGCTTCATCTAATTGGCCCAATTTCATTAGCCGATACCTTTTCACATTCCTTTTGCTGATTGGTTCTCCCGTTTGAATAACTCCGCCCACATCCTCGTAGAGAACCAATCAGCGCAGGAAGGAGGCGGAGTCAGGAGGAGCCGCGTTTGACTATGACTGGTGCTTTTATCAGTTTCCTATTCATTACAATCATGATCATTTTGATTCATTTCTATCATTATTAATGAAATCAACGCCATAGAAATGAGACATTTCCTTTTAATATATGGAAGGAAAGAAATTAAAACTTAACATCGAAAGCTTTTATATCAAATTCCAATCAGATGAAAACAATATTTTCCTTTTAGTGGAAAAAATAAAACCTGATTGAGACCTCTGAATATAATGTTTTACATCTATAGAGTAATAATGATGATAATAATGATGTTAACAATGATATTGATAATGATAACAACGATATTAACAGACTGAAAGACAGGATGAGGATGAGGGAAAGGAGGCCAGGTATTGTAATGTCCCTCGGACGAAAGGAACAGAGAAAATAATATTATTATTACTTACCTAAAAATTTAATCTGTTTTGTCTTTTCCAAAGATCGACAGAAGGCGTCGAGGCTGGGATGGTCCTTCAACCTGACCAAGAGACTTCCAATATTTGGAGGGATTTGGAACGTTGGGTCCCAGATGCCTAAGTATTTCTCACAACTGTTCCAAAGAGAAGAAAAGAAAAGAAAGAAATAGTTATTGGATTTGATTGGGAATTTTATTATCAAGTTCATGATGATGATGATTATGATGATTATGATTATGATGATGATGATGATGATGACGAAAACGAAAAGTAAAAAAGAGTAATTTCGTAAAATATGGAAATTAAGGTGCTACTATAGTGTGAGGTCTACCGCCATATGTCGCCTACCCAGGTGGAGGGTGAGGTCTACCGCGTGACCAGCTTCCCGGAGCCCCGCAATTAACCATCGAACATGTGAACTGCCCAAATCCATCAAAAACGGGACCTGCCCATATAAAAGGAAGCAAATGGAGCTCCTAAATCGCGCTACTGGCCGACCAAGGGAATGGCCCGTGCCAACGAGAACTGTTGGCCGTAATCTACAACAACAACTCCTAAATCAGTTTTTCCCTCGGCCTAAAAGAGATATCATCGATTGAGGGTACTAAACATGTTGCTGAAGGAGTTTTATAGAAGAGTCATTCTGGCAGAAGAAGCAGCACTCCCCTTTTTAAGAGAGCACAATCTCTTGGATACAGTTCAAGAAGCAGATCCATGCCATGAATGTGGTTCTGCCATGCAAGAAAAAATAAAGCGTAACAGAGAAGGAAAATTCAAGCCTGTGTTACGTTGCCATCGAAAGGGTATGGAAACATATGATAACCTGTTTGATGTACGAAGAGTATATCGCTAGAATAAATGTATCGAAATATATGATAACATGTTTGCTGTACGAAGAGTGTATCGCTAGAATAAATGTATGAAAATATATAATAACATGTTTAATGTACGAAGAGTGTATCGCTAGAATAAATGTATGGAAGTATATGATAACATGTTTATTTTTACCTTTATTCCTTTTTTTAATGTAATTAGAAATCCAATTATCTATAAGTTATTTCTAAGATATGTTTAAATTAAGTGTTTATTGCTTAAACAATTGTATGAAATGTGTTTTATCTATGAGGGACGAATAATTCAGCAGTAGACCTCACACTTTAGTAGTAACGGGAGGTAGACCTCACGCTATAGTAGCACCGAAATTAATATTACCGAAAAATGAGAAATTAAAATCGGGACTTTTTGATGTTTAGCCGACTTATTATGAGTCTAATTGTGACAATGATGATAATGATGATACTGACAATATAAAATATATTGTTAACAAGACTCAAGTTGATTGTTATACTAAAGGTTGTGACACACACACTCTCTCTCTCTCTCTCTCTCTCTCTCTTAGTAGGCCTATATGTGTGTGCATGTGCATATGTTCGTATGTATGATCGTGTATCATTGTATTGTTATACAGATATTTGATTATTATATGTATCTTTATAATGTTCAAAATAACTGTCAAATAATAATAACTTACTCATTGGTGAGTAGATTCTTGATTGACTCTCTCTCTTCTACGGTCGGCTCTGAATCTCCTTTGTGATGGTTAAGTAGAATTATCCATGATGGGTTGATGAGATGCCGGCAAAGTTGCCTTTGTAGTTCAACTAACCCATCAGTGTCATTAAGGATTATTATGATTTTAATTTTCTTTCTGTTTGGGAGAGGGGCATCTGTGGCTCTAAGGAGGGCAATGTACGCATCAATTGTATGATCTTGAATAAAGGTGTCCTTATCAAACAACTCGAACCTCTGTGCTATCCATCTTGAAGAAGAATGATTACATTTGATATTCTTCAAGACTCTTAGGGCAGAGTCTTCGTCGTTCACTCCCGACCTTACTAGGAGTTCCAGTGCCTCAATCTTGGCATCTTCTGACACCTTCATCTCGTCCTCGTCACCCATATGCAATAAGCTGATCATCTGTATCAGCATATTTTGATATTTGTGAAGGTTTTCAGGGAGACTCCCTCCAATAAGCATTTCAAAGATCTTTGTAGGTGTGGCTGTGTTTACAGATTGGCTCCAGCATTGGTTTGTCAATTTCATAGGGAAAGACAGAGCTGCCATGAATTCCATCATCCCTTTATGAGGGAAACTGTAAAGAAAGGAGCCCTGGGAAGTGGTCACCTTCTTCAGGAAGGCGCCAGTTAGCTCTTCGACTGGCAATTTCATATGATAACAGAACTTGGACAAATATTTGATGGTGGATTCTGGAATATTGATTTCATCTTTTTGTAATGCTCTGAATGATTCAAGACATAGTTTTTCAATAAACTGCTCCGTTTTTTTAAGCAGTTCACCTGGTAGGAAATGAGCTGTGTTGGGGTATTTCGCCAAACGCTCCTCTAATTTTGAGCGAGACAAAAGGTAAAATTGCCAGTAGAGCTCAGCTTCAGTGGTGATGTTGCTTATAATATCTGGTTTATTCACCCACAGAATTGTTACAAGAGCGAGATTTAAGGGTAGTCCCCACACCTCATGCATAGTGTGCATTGTTTTCCTCAGATACTTTAACAGTTCATCTAATGATTGCAAAGGAGAATTGTCTGACCCCAATACTGCATAATACTTGCATACAAACTCTTCTCTCTTCTTCTTTGGAATTCCCTCAAGACTAATTGTAGACACAGTTGTGTAATCAGATTTCACCTGATTGTTGAATCTCACCTCAACTTCAGGTCTGGTTGTCACAATAACACTAATTTTGCGGGATTTCTTCAGTGTCAAAACTTCTAGGAATAATTTTGCTGATTTATCATTCAACTCGTCATACCCATCTATGATGAGAAGACACTTGTGAGCCAGACACACATCAATAATTTCATTATCTTTGAATTTCTGGTGAACATCTCCAAAATACGTCACTAACAAGTCTTTAAAAGATTCAATGGAATCCCGGCATTCTACATTCAAAAGTATGGCAAAGTCATTAAGGCCTTTAATGTCATCCTTCTTACTGAGCCAGTCAGAAATGATCTTCTTAACCAGAGTGGTTTTCCCCATACCTGCCATTCCCTTGATCAGTAAGAGTCGACTGTGATCATAATGAGGTACGTGATTCAGTATCTCCTCTATAGGAACACTACAGGGGCCACTTTCCCCTTCTAGCTTCATTTCTGTGTAAATCTTCTCTACTGGTATGTTGGGGTTAGAAGAGGTTCCTGTTATCAGGTTGAGAGGATTAATGCTTTTAAATTTTTCAAGAATTTTCTTCAAACAAGGGAAGCCTTCTTCTTCCAATAACTTCATCTTTTTTGTGAAGTCAATTTCCCTTTGATATTCATCAAAGACCTCGGCTCCTATACCTCCTTTTCCTATCTCTTCTATCTTCTGCCGGGTATCATCAAAAACTCTGTCCAATTCTCTCTCGATTTCTTCTTTATCCTCAGTGTTTACTACATCCCGGAGAACGACAAGTTTTAAGCCCTCTTGAAGTTTTATTGTAAGTTCATATACTGTATCTATCACGAGAGAACATCTCTCTTTGTTCATATTTGGATTGTGGGCTGCTTCATTCCTTTTGTTTTTTAGGCATGTTAAAAACAATTCTGGGTCGGACCCATTTTGTTCATGCCACTTTTTGTCATTTTTTCCAGCTAAAAGTTTAGAAAACGGAAGAAGCGCATAAATCTGAGTTATGTCCCATGTTTCGTGTGATGAAGGATTCATGATCTTATCCAATTGATTATTATTAAGACTCTTTAAGACTTGAATCATGTTGACCCCTTGGCTTTCGAGGTAGTCTTTGAAGTTACTGGCAGGATTCCAATCTGGGTTCACCCAGCAGAGGATCTTGAAATAAAGAGGCTGAATGGCTTCCCTGAACATCTTCCATAATCTTACGCTTGACTCGTCAAACTCATCAATTTGGATCGAAGGAGGAACGGTGTCTCTGTACAAAAGAGAGAATGCAATTGACAACAACAACAAAATTGCCAGAGAATATTGATATAGATGTATTTTGACCTTATATACAGAATATATATATATATATATATATATATATATCTTCGGTTAAGGCAGCGACAGCCATAATGGACACAAATTTATATATATAGGGACAGATAGTTCAAAATGTCCTTTGTTCATTCCCAACATTTCGTGATTCTTAATCATATTGTCAAGTGCTAAAAATAAAAGTAGTCCTTTGATCATATATATATATATATATATATATCATACCAGTGATTTAAAATTTGAATTATGGATTCTATAAAGTAGAAAAAAATTGATGAAAGAGAAGAATTGGCTACTTACAGCTGTTGAGGTGTATGCTGTGTGTTCTGTCGGTTACTGCTGGAGGAGGGATCCATTTTGTAGATTGAAACCAAATATAAACATTCATAGCAAACAAAGAGGAAAATTGGTAGTGGTAGACCACTATATTCCTTCAACCTCATCCGTCACTTCTACCTCTGTAAACAAAAGAATGATATTTAGATAAAAAGAAATATAAAGTGTCTTATGAACGATGAGATTCGAACAGAGATTTAGGAAAACATTTTCTCTGACGAAGTGATAAGTTCTACTTATTTCTAACTCCAAGATAATTTAAAGTGGCGGACAAGAAATGTACAACTCACAGGAGCCAACATTCTACCAGCTCCTATTATAACACACACACATATATATATATATATATATATACATACTGTATATATATATATATATATATATACATATATATATATATATATATATACTTATATATATATAAATATATAAATATATATTTTATATATATATATAATATATATGTATATATATATATATATATATTTATGTATATATATATATATATATATATGTATATATATATATATATATATATTATGTATGTATGTATTTAATGCATAATATATAATTTATATATATATATAAATATAACTATTATTATTATTATTGCTATTATCTTTATTATTATTATTATTATTATTATTATTATTATTATTATTATTATTATTATTAATATTGGTAGGCACCTGAGAGCTGCCTTAAAACTCCGGATTCGCCTCTTGACATTTCTATTTACTTTATAACTCTGGAGTCGGCTTTAGGCCCAACCACGCTTCCTTACCGAATGTAACATTCTGGATGTATCTAAATTTCATATTTAAGGCGACCCATTCATTGCATAAAGATAGAGAATCCAAGCCTTAAGTCATCGCCAACTCCTCTCTCTCTCTCTCTCTCTCTCTCTCTCTCTCTCTCTCTCTCTCTCAGCTCAGTGTATTGTTTTAAGAGTATTCAGTACCTATAGTGTGTCCTTTCCAAAGTGATTTTGTGCCCCCTGCATATATCGTATGTAGTGAGTTAAAACTTTTCTGTAAATTTTGCAGGTGATTTTAAATTCATGGTGTTGTGGTGAGGTTTGACATTTTGTAAATGGCCCTGTAATAACGAGAAACTTCTTGTATCAGGATCTAGTTATCTATTTTCATTGAGTATAAAATTTGAATATTTGCATTCATTTTAATTTCAAGTACAACCAGTGATTGTACAGTTTTCATAAGTATTTCTTTTGTCTTAGTCTGAGGTTTATTCAGATTTGATATTTAAAGTCAAGTCCCCTCTTGTCTTCATCTAAGTTTTCTACAGACTTGATATTTCAAGTGATGTTTTTATTCATGTAAATTTCTATCCAAGTCTTGTAATTTATATAGAATATATTTACTTTTGTAAAGAGTGTATTACTCCAATCACCTTTGTTTGAAATAGTATTTGCTCGTATCCTGTTGAAGAATCATTGTAAGTAATAGCTTTAAATAATTTTTAAGAATAATTTACGTTTTTTATTCTTAATGTACTTAAGAGACCTATCGATATTCAGTGTCTTTTATGTTTTGCTGTCTGGGAGTTATTTAACTGTCTCAGATTTCAGGTTTTAATATTTCTACGTGTAACAGATTTAATGTAAAAGGATAGGTGAGTTAGGAATTCGAGAGGTTGTATAGCTTGCCAGTCCTAATATATATCATATTATATGTTTAGTTCCTAGACACAAACCATAGTATAATATATATATATATATATATATATATATATTATTTGCTAAGCTACAACTCTAGTTGGAAAAGCAGAATGTTAAAAGCCCAGGAGCCCAACAGGGAAAATACACCAGTGAGGGAAGGAAACAAGGGAAAATAAAACATTTTAAGGAAAGTAACAACATTAAAATGAATGTTTCCTATATAAATTATAAAACTATAAAAAACTGTAACAAAACAAGAGGAAGAAAAATCAGATAGACTAGTGTGCCTGTTGTGTACCCTCAAGCAAGAAAACTCTATCCCAACACAGTTGAAGCCCATGGTACAGAGGCTATGGCACTACCTAAAATTAGAGAACAAGGGTTCGATTTTTGAGTGTCCTCCTAAAAGAGCTGCTTATCATAGCTAAAGAGTCTTTTCCACCCTTACCAAGAGAAAAGTAGGCACTGAACAAATACAGTGCAGTAGTTAACCACATGAACGAAAAAGAATTGTTTAGTAATCTCAGTGTTGTCAGGTGTGTGAGGACAGAGGAGAATCTATAAAGAATATGCCAGACTATTCGGCATGTGTAGGCAAAGTAAGAACCGTAACCAGAGAAAAGGATCCAATGTAGTACTGTTTGGCCAGTCAAGGGACCCAAGAATTCTCTGGCTGGTGCCCTGGCTAACCTTCTACTTATATATATATATATATATATATGTATATATATATATTTATATATATATATATATATATATACATATATATATATATATATATATACATATATATAAATATATATATAGATCTATATATATATATATATATATACAGTATATATATATATATATATACATATATATATATATATATATATAAATATATATATATATATATCGATATATATAATATATATACACACACAATATATATATAATATATATGTATATATATTTATGTATTATATGTATTATATATTTAAATATATTTGATAAATTTTGCACATTTTGACGTTTTTTTTTTTATTCAAATAAGCCATATTTTTCATACATTAATGACTGGATTTATTGATTTTCATCTTTCTTCGCGGTCAAATGGTAGTGTCACTGTTTATACAAGTTTCCTGGACCAGGGTTCGACTCAATGCCGGTTAGAAGCTCTTGTCTTTGAGGGATTTCGCCTTGGGCTCAGATTTCAAGGTCATTAAGAAAATCCAGACATTAATGTATAAAAGATATAAGGCTTATTTGAATATAAAAAAGCACGTCTAAATGTGTAAAATTTATCATTAATTGAATGATAAGTCACAAACATACCAGTTAGCTCTGATGGTGAAGATGGGTTGATGTCAATTCTGTGGAGGATTTATTTTGGTTTTATTTTCATTTTTGTTTTTTGCCAAATCCTGAGAGAGAGAGAGAGAGAGAGAGAGAGAGAGAGAGAGAGAGAGGGGTAGTTAGTGTATCGATTGTTTGTTGTGAGAAAGACTGTTGTTATAAATGAGGTTGTTTGTTTATGTTTTAGTTAGGTTACAACTGTGGTGAACGTCTTAGGTGAATGCTTATTTTGATTTGACTGCAGCAAGCGTCAGTACTGTGTGTCCTTTGAATACTGGATTATTATCATTATATATTTTTACCAGTGTGGAAGTGCTTATATATTTCAACAGTAAGTACAGTTTTGTTTATATTTGCTTGTCGTGATTGTGAATGATAGGAACAGTTTATTATTTATCTTTGATTATAGTGCGATAGTTTAGTTAGTAAGGAGTGTTCGTAAGTATTTTTCTTTTTTATTTTTGCAGGCTTTAATTCCTCCTTGGTAAGACTTACTCCTTTGAGAGAGATATTTTGAATATTGATTGATGACCTGGCTTATTATGAAGGACTTGGAACTGACTGCTATTTTAGAGTAGGATATAATCGGTAACGACTTTGGCTGTAAGAAGGAATTTTCGATTGATGATGATGATGATATAACGATAATAACCACGACCCCAATCAGGGAAGCAGTTGTGGCAAATTGCCACCCAGTGAACTGTTAAACACAGAGTTGTGTTAGTTTGCCGTAAAGACATTCCTGCTTATGTGCGGCGACAGTGTTGGTGTCCCATAGTATTTATAAAAATAATTTATATATATATATATATATACACACACATATATATAAATATATATATATATATATATATATATTGGTGTTAATAATGTCTAATCTAACTTAGGTCGCTGGGTCCTTATTGAAATGGGGGCGGGGGTGTGACGATTCGTCCCCTTTGCTTTATCCTTCAATAAGCCACTTGTGTGCTTGGGCTACTGGTGGCCCATTAAGTTTATTATCCCTTATTCGGAATAAGAAGTTGCAGATGGTGATTTGCCTTTTAGTGGTGTCTGTTCTTTATCTGCATTAGGAAAAGCAGAATATTCATGACGTTTATTGTAAAATATACTGATGCACAATGTAGAACTGAACTATATATATATATATATATATATATCCAAATAAGCCATATATATTTTGATATATTAATGTCTGGATTCTCTTAACGACCTCGGGATCAGAGCCCCAGGCGAAATCTCACAAAGACAAGAGCTTGGCTCCGGCCGGGAATTGAACCCTGGTCGGCAAGCTTATATAGACAGTGACTAACCCATTCGGCCACGAAGAAAGATAAAAGTCATGACAATTCTACTGTACTTATACCTGTCGAATTCAGGTATTTTGTACTTAGAATTGAAATCAAAATACCTGAATTCGACAGGTATAAGTACAGTAGAATTGTCATTGACTTTTATCTTTCTTCGTGGCCGAATGGGTTAGTCACTGTCTATATAAGCTTGCCGACCAGGGTTCGATTCCCGGCCGGAGCCAAGCTCTTGTCTTTGTGAGATTTCGCCTGGGGCTCTGATCCGAGGTCGTTAAGAGAATCCAGACATTAATATATCAAAATATATATGGCTTATTTGAATATGAAAAACACGTAAAAATGTGCAAAATTTATCATATATATATATATATATATATATTTATATATATATATATATATATATAGTATACATACATATACACACACACACACATATATATATATATATATAGTATACATACATATACACACACACACACACATATATATATATATATATAGACATATATATAGACATATATATATAGATATATATATATATAAATATGTATATATATATATATATATATATACATATATATATATATAGATATATATATAGATATAGATATAGATATAGATATAGATATGTATATATATATATGTATATATGTGTGTATATATATATATATATATGTATATATATATATATATATATATTAATCTTTTGAAATACAAGGCTTATTTGAATATGATAAAACATGTTTGAATATGTAAAATTTATCATATATATATATATATATATATACATATATATATATATATATATATGTATGTATGTATGTATACAAACACACACACACACACACACATATATATATATATATATATATATTTATATATATATATATATATATATATATATTTATGTGTATATATATATATGTATATATATTTTTGGGCTGAAGCCATGTTGTCCTGATGGAAGGTTCCTTCAGTAGCTTCCTAGGGTATATTTAACTACAGTGGATATTCCCTGAGAATCAAATAAAGGTTATCACAGAATTCTAACTTCTGGTGCAAGTACCCTAAAGGTTTCCCTCTAGGATATCGTTTATCAGCAGGGGACGCATGTATTAACACGCCACATAGCTATCTGCACCCCATATAGAGTTAATGCTTCATGATCTATCAATCCCTAAATGCCCTGCATACAGATTCACATGTGCAATATGGGTGGCTCAATTTATTGAAGAGGGTGAAAGAGCTACTCGTGCACAAAATTCCCCTCCCCTCTTCTCATCAGCATAATATAAGATATAATTTTCTATAATAGAAATTCTCACAAGGCCCATTCAGAAATTACGGATAGCTCTCTGATTCCCCTTTAATCACTGCCCGCACTCTTTCCATTCATTCCTCTTTTTTCGGTCCCTCTCAGACTTTTATGCCTCAACCTCCCAAGTCAATCAAACCTGCATCATCAGGTCATTCATTATGGACACCCCAGGTCATATCCTCTGCCACCCACATATATTAACCTTCGATGCTCATCTCTCTCTCTCTCTCTCTCTCTCTCTCATCGCGTGTTCTGACTGCTCATCGGGAAAATTCACAGCCCGTTCTCTATTTTCTCTATTTTGATGGGGTCTTCAATATTTTGGTTACGTTCTTCGTTCCTATTTTGTGCCCTAGTTATTACTCCTATTACTGCACCTCTAGAAAGAGCATCAGCTACCTTGTTAGCTTTTGAGAACCCTTTATATAAAACTCTAACAATCTCTCAATCCATATCGCTTGTCGATAGGTCCAAAAATTCTATAATACAAATCACGTAAGGGGTGATGATCACTTTGAAACTCAATCGACTGCCCTAATAACAAGAACCGATGCCTCTCAAGAACCCAAAGAATAGCCAAAGCCTCCTGATCGAACGTACTATAATTCTTTTCTTGCCCTTTTAATACCCGGGAAGCAAAACAAATGGGTCGCTCTCTGCCTTTATCATTTTGTTGAGAAACTGCGCCACCAATAGCTATGCTACTCGCATCTGTTGTCACTAAAAACGGGCGATCAAATCTAGTATATGTGAGTAATTCATCCTTAGTTAAGGCAGCTTTCAAATGGTTAAAGGCCCTTTCTTCTTCCATTCCCCAATTTATTACTTTTTGTTTCTTTAAAGCATCTAAGGGTTTCGCTATCTCTCCAAAACCTCTTATGAATTTACAGTAATACCCAGCGAACCCAAGGAACCCAGTTACTTCCTTAGGGGTATGTGTTTTGGGGAAATTTCTAATAGCCCATACTTTACTGGGGTAGGGTTGGATACCTTCTAGAGTTATTTTGTGACCTAAAAACTCGACCTGTTTACAGATAAATTTGAACTTTGACAAATTTATTTTAATAACATTACTTCAAAATGTTTCAAAGACTTTACAAATATTATTACCATGTTCTTCGGTCGTTTTCCCTGTAGTTATGATATCGTCTAAATAAACAAGAACATTATAGCTAATTAAGGGACACATAACTGCCATCATTACTCTAGAGAAATGATTTGTAGCATTTTTAATACATAAAGGAAGAAAATTAAACTGAAATAGTTGATCAGGAGCTATAAATGCCGTTTTACATTTACTGTCTTCCTGAATGGGTATTTGATAGATTCCAGATTTTAAATCAACAGTTGTAAAATATTTACTATCCCGTACTTTCACAAGTAATTCTTTGATCGAGGGCAATGGAAATGCATTATCCTTAGTGACTGCATTCAACTTCCTATAATCAATACACAATCTTACCGAGCCATCCTTTTACCTAACAGCCACAATTGGAGAAGCCATGGGGATTTGCCCTCCTCAATTATCTCTTGTTCCCTTAATTTATTAATTTCCCTTTCTATCTCTCTTTGGAAATAAATGGGTACCTT
>NC_090767.1:32335171-32337286 GCF_036898095.1 Palaemon carinicauda
AAGCCAAATGATGGTAATAATAAATCTAATAATGTAGCTAACAACAGGGTAAAGCATTCAGGTGTTCCAACCTATTATAAGAATGAAAAGACTCAGGGAAATATTTCAAATGGAGAGCCCTCTAGATTCTTCTCCAAAAACAGGGTAGTGTCTGGTAATGTGAGCAAAGGTAATGGGACCTGTTTTTGGTGCAATAAGCCTGGACATTATCAAGCTCAGTGTAATGCCAGGAGGAGGTATCTGGAGAGAAATAATAACAATATTGACAATCCTATATCTGTAATAACAAATAAGACTATTCCTAACACCCCCAAGGTTGAGAATCCACCGGTAACGGAAGGTAGCAATGTAAATAGTGGTGATGACAGCAAGGTAAAACCAACTGGTAATAGACCTTCATGACTCTATGATAAATATATATGGCCTGGTAGACTGGTTACGAATTCAGGAATTCTAAAGGTAAAATTTTTGCGAGACACAGGGTCAGCTCGTTCTTTAGTATTAAGGGAATCTTTAAATGGTTTAGTTGAATATTCAGGGAATTACGTGATTCTGGGAGGTTTCCCGAATACTGTGGTTTCAGCTCCATTGGTGGAAGTTGAATTATCATTCCCTGGGTATAATGAGGTAACAGAGTTGGCTGTGGTGGAGAAAATCCCTATTCCAAATATAGATGGTATTTTAGGAAATGACATGGTAGACCATAGGGGTCTGGAATTATTCCCTATTGTGACTGTGAATGCTTGTCCTGTGACGGTGGTGACTCGGGCCTCCGCTAAGGCAGCTGATTTGATAAATGATGGTGACTTAGATTTAAGTAGTTTAGAAGTAGAGTTAGAAAGGCCCGGGCCAGTAGGTAGTCCTAGTAGTACTAGTAATATCTTGCAACTTGATTGGGACCGTTTAACGTTTATTGAGGCTCAGAAACAAGAGTTTGATTTTGAGTTGGGTGACACAGCCGATTTAACTAAACCGAGGTTTTGTGTAATGAAAGGTTTGTTATATCGAATTAGTCGTCCATCTACACATGATCTGAACAAAACTTCTCGAGTGGAACAAATTGTGGTTCCCTCACAATTTAGGGAGTCTGTTTTGAAGTTGTCACATGATGATTCTTTTTCTGGTCACTTTGGAGTATTTAAGACGTTCAAAAGATTAGCAAAATGTTTTTGGTGGCCAGGATTGAAATCATCAGTAAAACAATTTGTTAGTAATTGCGAGGTTTGTCAGGTGATGGGAAAGCCCAATCAAGTGATCCCTAAAGCACCTCTAAATCCCATTCCTGCAATTGGGGAACCTTTTGTGGAATTGGTTATAGATGTGGTGGGGCCTTTGCCCAGAACAAAGACTGGGTTTACTCATCTCCTGACCATCATGGACCGAGCTTCTAGATTTCCTGAAGCATTCCCAATGAAAAAGATAACTTCCAATGCAGTATTTGAGAAGCTTGTTGAATTTTTCTCCCGATACGGACTTCCTCGTAAAATTCAGACCGACTGTGGGACGAATTTTACGAGTAAGGTATTTAGGGGTAAGTGTGCTGAACTGGCCATTCAGTGCACTACCAGCGTACCTTACCATCCCGAGAGTCAGGGTGTGGTGGAAAGATTCCACCAGACACTTAAATCAGTTTTTAAAAAATACTGCTATGAACAAGGAGAGGATTGGGAGAAGGGACTTCCCTTTGCTCTCTTTGCCATAAGGAACCATCCAAATGCATCTACAGGTGTAGCTCCCTTTGAGCTGATCTATGGGCACAAAGTACGTGGTCCGTTGGAAATTTTTCATGAATTGTTATCATCTGGGCAGAAAAAGGAACTTAATGTGATGAAATTTGTAGAGAAATTACGGAAAAAGTTAGCCATTGCGTGGAAATTTGCAAGAGAAAATTTGGCTTCCTCCCAAGTAATCATGAAATCAAATTTTGATAAGAAAACCAAGGTGCGATCGTTTGAGCCTGGGGAATTGGTATTGGTGTTGAGTACAGACTCAGACAATTTCCTTGAGCCAAGGTATAAGGGGCCCTGGAAGGTTTTGAGAAAATTGTCTGAAGTGAATTATGAAATTGAAGCCCCCGGGACCAAACGAAAGTGCCGGGTCTTTCATATTAATAGA
>NC_090767.1:32342786-32350286 GCF_036898095.1 Palaemon carinicauda
GATCGAAGAATTACTTGTGAAAGTACGGGATAGTAAATATTTTACAACTGTTTATTTAAAATCTGGAATCTATCAAATACCCATTCAGGAAGACAGTAAATGTGAAACGGCATTTATAGCTAACGATCAACTATTTCAGTTTAATTTTCTTCCTTTATGTATTAAAAATGCTACGAGTAATGATGGCAGTTATGTGTCCCTTAATTAGCTATAATGTTCTTGTTTATTTAGACGATATCATAACTACAGGGAAAACGACCGAAGAACATGATAATAATATTTGTAAAGTCTTTGAAGCATTTCGACGTAATGGTATTAAAATAAATTTGTCAAAGTGCAAATTTATCTGTAAACAGGTCGAATTTTTAGGTCACAAAATAACTCTAGAAGGTATCCAACCCTACCCCAGTAAAGTATGGGCTATTAGAAATTTCCCCAAAACACGTACCCCTAAGGAAGTAACTGGGTTCCTTGGGTTCGCTGGGCATTACTGTAAATTCATATGAGGTTTTGGAGAGATAGCGAGACCCTTAGATGCTTTAAAGAAACAAAAAATAATAAATTGTGAAATGGAAGAAGAAAAGGCCTTTAACCATTTGAAAGCTGCCTTAACTAAGGATGAATTACTCACATATACTAGATTTGATCGCCCGTTTTTAGTGACAACAGATGCGAGTAGCATAGCTATTGGTGGCGCAGTTTCTCGACAAAATGATAAAGGCAGAGAGCGACCCATTTGTTTTCCTTCCCTGGTATTGAAAGGGGAAGAAAAGAATTATAGTACGTTCGATCAAGAGGCTTTGGCTATTCTTTGGGATCTTGAGAGGCATCGGTTCTTGTTATTAGGTCAGTCGATTGAGTTGCAAAGTGATCATCACCCCTTACGTGATTTGTATTATAGAATTTTTGGACCTATCGACAAGCGATATGGATTGAGAGATTGTTAGAGTTTTATATAAAGGGTTCTCAAAAGCTAACAAGGTAGCTGATGCTCTCTCTAGAGGTGCAGTAATAGGAGTAATAACTAGGGCACAAAATAGGAACGAAGAACGTAACCAAAATATTGAAGACCCCCATCAAAATAGAGAAAATAGAGAACGGGCTGTGAATTTTCCCGATGAGCAGTCAGAAGACGCGATGAGAGAGAGAGAGAGAGAGAGAGAGAGAGAGAGAGAGAGAGAGAGAGACATGAGCAGCGAAGGTTAATATATGTGGGTGGCAGAGGATATGACCAGGGGTGTCCATAATGAATGCCCTGATGATGCAGGTTTGATTGACTTGGGAGGTTGAGGCATAAAAGAAGTCGGAGAGGGACAGAAAAAAGAGGAATGGATGGAAAGAGTGCGAGCAGTGATTAAAGGGGAATCAGAGAGCTATCCGTAATTTCTGAATGGGCCTCGTGAGAATTTCTATTATAGAAAATTATATCTTATATTGTGCTGATGAGAAGAGGGGAGGGGAATTCTGTGCACGGGTAGCTCTTTCACCCTCTTCAATAAATTGAGCCATCCACATTGCACATGTGAGTCTGTATGCGGGGCATTTAGGGATTGATAGATCATGAAGGAGAGCACGGGAATCCTTCTTTTGGTTAGGAATGAAAAAATCTCTAGAGAATTAAAAAAAAGGTTTCCATACTTTTAACTGTTTCAAAGAACGTAAAAACACCGTACCGGAAGCCAGAAAGTATATATGTGTATTTGCGGATGCATTTACTCGGTACACTCATACTTACTCAGTGTTGGTTAAATTGGCAAATTTGTTAACCAAGGCGCTGTGCTCTTTTATTACTAGGTTTGGTTGCCCGAATATTTTGATGAGAGGTAATGGTCTCGAGTTTATAAATAAGGTTGTGCAATCGGTCATGAACTTGATGAAAATTGAACACTTTAAAGTGATATTATCAGGACATAGGTGAGTATATAATATAAATACTTATATTATTCTTATGATCAGATATGAAAGGGGTGAATGAAACTATAACAATCGTATATTTCTTAATAAGGAATGGGAGCGAAAGGAGACTCACATGGTAAATAAAATAGACATTTTATTTCTAAGATTGCAAGTCATTATAGAAGTAATTACAATAATGATTATAGAATTTATTTACAATAATAATGGATAATTTACATAGAAAATGAAAGACGGTGATCTTGAGTCTGAAAAGAAAATTTTGCTTTTTAGAAACACAAGTTCCCAGGGGAACGCCAGTCTTTTTATAGTCCAAAAAACACTCCATGCTCGAGAGCATGTGGCACGCGTGTAAAATTTCTATGACATTTCACCTTGATAAAAAACAGTCTATTAGAAACACTAAGTGTCCATTAAATCACTATGTATCACCATAGGGTCAACACAAGCACCCATAGAGTTAGAGTCCCAAATAACTCACTGTTCTATGCAGATTTAAGCAGCAGGTTTCATTACACTACTTCTGTACTTGTTGAGAGAGGACTGGGCCCGGTAGGGGGATCAGCGTGGGCTGCAGCTCCAGGACCAGGGGATACCAATTGCTCCGGGGCCACTTGGGAGCCACTAGGGCCGCTGTCCCTTTGAAGGTTCTCAGTTTGGAGAGGACTTTCAGCAGAAGGTTGGGTGGAGGGATCAGGTAGATCTTGGACCATCTGTTTCAATCCAGGGACATGGCGTCCACCGCTTCTGCCTTGGGGTCCTCGTACGGGGCCACATATCGAGGAAGTTGATTGTTGTCGCTCGTTGCGAAGAGATCGATCTGAAGTTCCGTGACTTGGCGAGAGATGAAGGAGAATGATCTTGCGTCTAGAGACCCTTCCGACTCTATTGGGCTTGTCCTTGATAGAGCGTCCGCTGTCACGTTGCGGAATCCTTGTAGGTGAACTGCAGACAGGTGCCATTTCTTCCTGTCTGTCAAACGGAAGATAGGTAGAAGCACCTGATTAATCTGGGGCGATCTTGAGCCCTGATGATTGAGACATCTGACTACCACCGAGTTGTCCAGAGTCAGACGGATGTGGATCGAGGGAGGAGGGAAGAGTTACTTTAGGGTGAGAAGAACCGCCATGCCCTCCAAGATGTTGATGTGAAACGTCTTGAATAGGGGAGACCATGTTCCTTGAACCTGCTGTTGGTGGGAGTGACCTCCCCAACCCTCCAATGAAGCGTCCGTGTGGATGTTGATCGATGGAGGCGGGTGTTGAAGAGGGATGGACCTTTTCAGGGCCTTTGCTTCCGACCACGGCTTTAGAAGTGAGCGAAGTCTGTTTGGAAGCCGTCTCTTGAGGTCTCTTCGAGCGATGGATGCGAATCGTCTCCAGACTCCCGCGGCATCCTTTAGCTGTGCGCGAAGCACTGGGTTTGTCACTGAGGCGAACTGTAGAGAGCCGAGAACTTGTTCCTGTTGGCGTCTTGAGATCCATTTGGATTTTAGAAGCCTTCTGACAGACCCTGCTATTTCCTTCCTTTTCTTCGGTGGAATGGAAAGGCGGTGTTACTGAAGGTTCCAATGGATTCCCAACCATTGGAACTTCTGAGCTGGAGTGAGGCGAGATTTTTCGGCGTTTATCTTGAAACCCAGATGCTCTAGGAACTGGGTGACTTTGTTGCAGGCTCTCAGACAATCTTCGGGCGATGTCGACCAGACTAGCCAGTCGCCTAGGTAGGCCATCACTTGGACGCCCTGAAGACGTAGGTGTTGGACGATTGTGTCTGACAGCTTGGTGAAGATTCGTGGAACCACGTTGAGCCCGAAGGGCATGGCCCTGAAGGCGTAACTTTTCCTTTGGAGTCGAAATCCTAGGTAGGAGGAAGCGTAGTGATTCATTGGAATGTGCCAGTAGGCATCCGCCAGGTCTATGGAGACCGTGTAGGCCCTGTGAGGCAGAAGGGTACTTATTTGTTGCAGAGTCAGCATCTTGAATTTGTTGTTCGCGATGAACTTGTTGAGAGGGGACAAGTCTAGAATGACTCTGAGTTTGTCTGAGTCTTTCTTGGGAACACAAAAGAGTCTCCCTTGGAACCTGGTTGACTTTACCCTCTTGATCACCTTTTTGTTCAAGAGCTCCAGGACATATTCTTCCAGGAGGGGGGTTGACTGTTGGAAGAATTGCTGGAAGGATGGGGGTGGTTGAGTCCAGCTCCAGCCCAGTCATTTCTTGACGATGCTGTGTGCCCAAGGATCGAAGGTCCAACGATCCTGGAATTGCCGGAGTCTTCGTCCCACCGGAAGCACTTCATTGCTACTGGTGTCCCGAGGGTTTGCCACCTCGGCCGCTGGCTCCCCTTCCTCCTCTGCCTTTGGAGGGACGGCGAGAAGAATCTCTGCCGGAGCCTCTTCCTGAGCCTCTACCTCTGGGACGAAAGGTAGAGGAATGCTGCTCATAGGCAGGGGTGAAGACTGGTTACTGCGACACCACCGGTTGGGGGACCAGTTGGAAGGTCTGCTATGGCTGTGCAGCCACTTGGGGAGTAGCGGGACCCGGAAACTGACGTCTTGGTTGACGTTGCTGGAGCCTAGGCTTCGAGGATTTCCTCTTAGGCTGAGGGCCATCGTCCTGAGAGGATTTCCTCTTTCGGGACATGCCCCACTTGTGGAGAAGGTTCCGATTCTCCGTGGCGGCTTTGTCCACTATCTCTTTCACCAAGGCGGATGGGAAGAGATGTTTGCCCCAGATGTTGGAAGAAATCAATCTCCGAGGTTCGTGTTTCACCGTTGCATTGGCAAACACAAATTCTCTACAGGCTCTGCGAGCCCTAGCGAAGCTGAACAAATCCATGGTCACAGTCTCCAGGTGTGACTTTGCAAGGACTATGTAAATGTCCGGGACTCTGGTGTCCCCGACCATGAGTTCTAGCTGTACCTGATGTGACAGCGAAGCAGCTAGTCTCTCCTTGGTATCCTGTTCCCTACGAAGGAGATGATCGTTCAGTCGTGGGAGGTCCTCGTTAAACTGACGACCGGCCACATCAGGTTCTAGTTTCCCGACCGTAAAAGTAAGCTGGATGTCTTTCCAGTAACTGTCATCGGGGGTAAGAGTGAGGGAGAAGGGTCTGCACTCCTCTAGTGCAGGGCAAGGTTTCCCTTCCTCCACAGTCTTCATGACCGCTTGGAGGGCCTTTTCAACGAAGGGAAAGGTCGCAGTAGCTGAAGCAACAAAGGTTGGATACTTTTTGCTCAGTGCTGGCATCTTGGAGTTGGTGAAACCCCGACTCTTTACTACGTGAGCCAGCATAGCTTGGGCCTTTGCGAGATCGAACACTATCACCTCCTTAGGTTCGGTCTCTTCTTTTGAGGCTGGTTCGGACCTGAGTCGGACGTAACAGTCCAGATAAGCCTCGAAGTTCGAGAAGAACTCCACTTCTTCCAGAAGAATAGAGCCGACCCTTTCACTAATAAAGATTTTGCCAGTTGTGATTGGCATGTGCTCGGCGTATCTCCAAGGGTTAGCATCCGAGCAGTGGGGGAAGTCCTTAACCAAAATCTTTTTTGGTTGTTTGAAGCCGATGAGAGTCGTCCGGAAATGTTCCTGAGTGTCTCTCAGCTTCTTGTCCATGAGGGCTTCTAGCATCTTGAAGACCTCTTGAGTGGCCGATGGAAGTGGATCCGGGGTGGCGGAAGACAAAGGAACAGGTTCCTCGGATGTCACAGGGGCTACTGGGGTAGCTGGAGCGACCTCGTTCTCCGAATCAGGATATTCCACCTGATCTTCCTCATAGTCGAGCTCTTCGCCCATGAGGGTCTTCTCCGTACCTTCTGACACCTCCGACATACGTTCCACGTCGTCGGAATCAAAATGGCACGTACGCATTGACTGTGCCATGACGATGTCAGGTTCGACCACCAGTTGGACGGTGGGAATCTGTTCTTGAGGATCACTGAGTCCTTGGATGCTTTCGGGAAAAGCAAGGCCCTCATATCTTCATTTGGAAGATAAGGTCCAGAGGCGTTCTTTTGGAAGCCTCGCACCCATTTGCGCAGCTTCTCTCTAGCAGTGTCCCTTACCTCCGTGGTAGGAGGATTATTGAACGCTTCATCGAGGAGACTCTTGCAGACTGAACAGTTCTGCGTATCCCAGTATTTAAGGACGCCTCTCTTGGCGGCGCAGGGGGCGTGGGTCCGGCACGCCTTATGCCCGTAGAAGTCCGGGCGTTTAACTCCACAGAAGTTGCTCTCACACTTCATATACTCCTCCTGTAAAAGAAAGAGATCATGAGTACATGGAAGGCATAAGAATGACTTACAATATTCTAGACTTAAGAATAACTTAATCTATAATTAGCATATTAATTATATGCTCAAGATAGATGAGCAGGAAGGGAATTAGATAGACACATACTTGTGAATCCCGCCCAGCCGGTTACCGTAACCTTATCCGTAGACAATTCCTTAGAACCCGAGGGTTCCGAAGGAGGGAAAATCCGTATGGATGAGCCTAGCTAGGCCTCCTTAATAGAGGAATTATCCGCAGAGTGTAAAAGGATCTGAGACCGCTCAGAGCCTAGTGAGGGAGAGGGGGAAAATAGGATAAACCCCTTAGTAATATGTAGGTTCCGGCAAGCGACTGCACTGAGATGCACAGAGTATGCTTGAAATGTTGTAATGTGCAACCATACAGCATAGCCACTATATTAGCTGGTATAACAATACCTATATGGAGGTGGCCAGGCTATCTGGCTGCATCAGATTGACTGCCAGCATGGTGCCAGCAGCCGAGGAAGGGGTGCATGTCCCTTAACGCCTCATTAGGGGGCTCCGGCAGACAGACAGCACGCCGGAGACCGGTCCTGTAGGGTGTAAACATCAAGGAGGACACACTGAGCAACCGAGATGGAAAACACCACAGTGGCGACCGCCGGCACAGCGGCGGATCGTCGGCAGGGGCGGCGGGTTCCGGCAGCCGGCGCCTGACGGCATGGTGAACCTTAGTTCAACTCATAAGATATATATATATATATATATATATATATATATATATATATATATATATATAGGGCGGATACCTAGAACGCCGGCAATCAATGCCGGCAGGGGGGGGGGGGGAGGGTGGCAGTCTCCGGCAGTCGGCCGGCTGTGGCTAAGTAAACCAGGAGAAATATAAGGGGTGGGACGTGGGCGGTATGTTGACGGAAGGCGGTAGCCTCCGGCAGGCGGTAGGCTGACGTCCTAGAGGGGAGGTATCTTATGATTAGAGGTCACCTGAGGTAGTGGCGGCTGTCGCCGGCAGTAGAGGCGGCGAGGGACCGGCACCATAATAGAGAGAGAGAAAGGTAAGGAGGGAAGGGAGGGTTAATATCCAATACCTCGCCGGCATCCCTCAGGAGGGAGTGCACTCATGATAGGAGTAGGTACTCCTATCATCCGGTCGCAGTGGGCCGGCAGACGGCCGGGAGCCTGAGGTAACTCAAGGGAGGGATAGAGAGCACTCAAAGAGGGGGAATCCTCCGCTGGCAGGACCGCCGCCGGCAACCACCCTTATAGAACGCTATGAAGGGTAAGTGTACCAGAGCGGCCAGCTCAGCAAA